>NW_022196905.1:31572697-31646109 GCF_008632895.1 Mastomys coucha | reverse complement strand
AGAGAGAGAGAGAGAGGTAGTATGTTGCAGTCAGCAAAGCTGGAAGGGCAGAACCATCTAAGCCCTCTGACATCAGACATGGAGCTACAGGAACTGGAGTTTGACCTCTTGGGTTTCAGTCTTGCTTTGGTTCAGTGTTTCCTTACTATGGCCTAATTCCTCTCATTATAATGGTAATGCATATCCTGTGCCATTGTATGTTGGAAGCACGTGACTTGCTTTTTTTGTATTTTAAGGAGTTACAGCTAGGAGATTACCTTGAATTGCGTTTTGCCTTGAATTGCCAGAAGAGGTTTTGAACTTCGAACTTTTAAACTCTTGAGAACGAATGTGAAAATACTATACGAGAACTTTGAAGTTGAAACAAATGCATGCTACATTATGATATGGCCACAAACCTATGGGGACCAGAGAGTGGATTGGGGTACCTTGAAGGAAATGTCCCCCATAAGATTTGGACATCTGAATACTTGGCCCCCAGGTGTTAGAACTATTTGGGGAGGTTTAGGAAATATGGCCTTGTTGGAGATATGTCACTGGGTGCAGACTTTGAGGTTTCAAGAGACTCATCCCATTTCAATGTGCTCTCTACCCTATGCTTTCAAATCAAGATGCGGGCTCTCAGCTGTTGCAGCTGCCATTACTTTGCTCTGCCATCACTTCCATAACACTCTGGAACTATAACCCCAACTGTAGTGGTTTGGAAATGGCCCCCAGAGACTCATAGGGAGTGGTACTATTAGGAGGTATGGCCTTGTTGAAGTAGGTGTGGGTTTGTTGGAGGAAATGTGTCACAGGGGATGGGCTTTGAGATTTCAGAAGCTCAAGCCAGGTCAATGGTTCATTCTCTTTTCCTGCTGCCTGTGGAAACAGATTTAAAACCTCTCTGCACCTCTTCAGAACTATGTCCGCCTGCATGCTGCTAGGCTTCCTGTCATACTGACAACAGACCAAACCTCTGAGCTATAAACCAGCCCCAACTAAATACTTACCTTTGTAAGAGTTGCTGTGGTCATGGTGTCCCTTCACAACAAAACAGAAGCCCCAATTAAGACAGCAACTGAAGTCTTTTATAAGATGCCTTGGTTATGGTGTGTTATCACACCAATAGAAAAATAAGTCTGCACCCATCATTATATCTGTTTATATCACCACTATTGCTAACACTATCTTCATCATCACTACCTCTCAAAGTCATGTCCATTGATACCTTCACTATCACCATCACCATCACCACCTTTATCACTATCATCTCCATCTCTATCAATACCAGGCTACACCATTAGGAATGTTAATTATAATACCTAGCCTGCACGTAGGGAAGCTGAGGCTTCTCAAGGCTGAGTCCTGGCCCATCCTTCCATAGTTTCTGAGGATCAATTCCAAGCTCACTCTGGTCTGAAGTCCATCCACTCTCCTAGCCAGTGAGTGGGTTCAAGGGCTATTCATTAGAAAAGAGATAGACTTGACTTGTCTTGTCAGCCAAGCCATACCTTCCTGGTTCTCACAGCTCATATGGCTCTGCTGGCAATTGCCATAGGTAGTCTCTTGTGTACACTGCAGGGGTAGGTAAGGCTGGGCAGCTTGAGAATAAGATTTCTGGAAGGAGAGCTTAACAAATGAATATTGTAACTAACTCTTGCCTTTTAAAAGAAAACCTCAATGCAACAGGATCCAAGTGAAAGCAAAACAGAGGGAGCAGGGTACCGCAATGGACTGGTATTCGTCATCCCCAAGGCTTTCTTCCCTCTCCAATGTCTCCCTGCCTCGCTGAGGCAGAAAGCTCTTCAGGGAAGTTGGGCCATGAGTAGACTGTAGTGCATTTGCATGGGTTCCATAAATGAAGTGCCCCAGTGCCTTGATCCAGCTACAGCCTGGAGTGACCACTGCAGCACTACCCTATTGTCCACATATATGAGTGCAGAATAGTAAGTGGTGTTTCAGACTCAGCGTAGATGTGATCTGAGTAGGTCCACTAAGGATTTATGTGTCTGAAGCTGGGTCTCCAGGATTCCTATGCTGGAACTTTTCAGAGGTAGAGCCTGATGGAAGGTGACTGAGACACTACATTTGTGCTGCTAGAAGGTACTGATGCTGGGATCACTCAGTGAGCTGATGTCTTTGTTAAAGAGAGTGAGCCCTGCCTTGTGATCTCCTCCCATCATCACATGTGGATTCATATGATGATGCTGTTTGCAGGAGTATGTGACTCAGGAGTCCCTCACCAGAAGCTGAATGGAGAGGGACCACTGAATCTCGAACTTTCAGTTTTTCAAAAGTAAAATCTCAAATAAACATCTTTAATATTACATACCAGTCCTTATGATTCACTAGTCCTTTTAAGGCAAGCAACCATAGGGAACAGTTTAGCATCCTGGGACTCCACTTGGCTTGGGCTATGGACAGCCTTGAATAATATTCATACCAATAAATAATAATTTACTTGGTAGCCTGAGACTCTCACCTGTACATACTATACATGCACACACACACACACACACACACACACAAACACACACATACACACAACTCTAAATAACATACCTAACAACCTGTTAGCAGCCTAGGACTCCAGCTGCATTGAGCTGCATGCACACCCTTCTCTAAGTAATGGAAGAGATTTTTCCTTCCCTTAACAACCATTAGTCTTAGGTTTTATTCAATCGTGGTTTCCTTATGCCCAGGTAGGAGACCAGAAAGGCTTATTCAGTCTGAACTGGTTCAGGTAAGGCAAACTGTGTTCTCAAAGGAACTGTTAGGGAGAATCTCCTCTTTACCACCTTATGCCCATGTGTACTTAGAAATGTATATAATGATAATCAGATCCATTGTGGTAAGGGATTTGTACAGTAGAAAAGTAAGTATGTGATCTATACTATCAGTCACAACAGAACCACCCTCAGCATGGCCCTTAGCAACCAGATCTCCCTAAACCCCCATAAAAAGAAGCCCTGAACAATAATGGGGCCCCTGGGTGTCTTCCTCTTGCCTCCTCAGGGGATTCTGACCTGTTCTCTAACTCTGCTTTGAATTAACACCTCTTCAATACTTTTTGCAAACCTAAAGGAGCTTTCATTTCGATTCCTTGAATAAGAGGCCAAGAACGTGCAAACACTCAATCTGAACACACAACATGGGTAACAATTTCACTCAGATACACAGTGAAATAACTTTTAGAGATTTCACCTCCATGTGTTTGAACTCTTTTTGTTCTGGATGAAAGGCACCCACAGCAATGACCTGTATTTACTGTGGTAGGGTGTGACAAGAAGTTACATGGAACCCTTAGCACAGGGTCCGGTGTACCGAACCCCAGTGTGTACTGATGGGGAGGGCAGAGCTCACGGACCATGGCCCTAAGGCCAGGGAAAGTGCCACTCACTGATCATCGTGGTTCCGCCTGCCAGCGCTGCTTTAGTGCCCTGGAAGAAGTCATCAGCCGAGGTCATGCCCTGGGAGGGCTTCTGCAGATAAGTGTTGACATCAATGCCCCCGGGAATGACCATTCGGCCATTGGCCTCGATGGTCTTCACTCCACCAGGAACAATCAGGTTCTCTCCTATTTGTCTAGAGGCAAATAACAAAGAAATTTTGCTTTGGCTTGGTTTGGTTGGTTGATTTTTGTTTGTTTGTTTGTTTTTAGCAAAATAATGGAAGGTAGCCAATTGTATAATGTCAGCTCCTCAAAGTTCATGTTTCCCAAGTTGACTCAGGGCCCTGGGCTGAGAAGGACTCAGGCATAGCATTCTCAAGGGCTCAGAGCCTGCAGTCTAATATTTGAATACAGCATAGTATAAATTCAGAAATGTAGGAGGGCTGGTCATCTGGCCAGGCTAGCTAGGAAACTCCAAGAGGGGTAATGGCAGAGCTAAGAAGAAACTGGCCTCTCTACAAAGTGGCCAGCCCTAGGGAACTTTATGTGTTTTTAACAGTTCCCTAAGAAATACAGAGAAGAGCCACCGAGTGGGGCAGCAGCAGGATCTATTAGTTCCACAGGATTTCACCAACACTTAAGTACTGAAATGTGTCCCCCTAGCTTTCCTATGTTATGACTTCAACCCCCAGCAACTCAGAATATTTCTGTAATAAAGACCAGGTCTTCACAGAGATAAAACAGGTCTCTAGGGCGGGCCCTAATCCAAGAGGATTCATTTAAAAAGACATAAGGAGGAAGGCAACCAAATCGCCTTACACAACCGTGATGCCTATGAACTTCACCAACGATCAGCATGCATCATGACCCTAGATCAATGATCAGCAGTGGCAGGCATCCCTTGGTGGTAATCTGCAGCTCCATTATTGGACTTAAGAACTGCTCAATAAGAGGGAAACCATGTCTGGGACTGAAAACCTAGCCAACAACCCAGAGCTAGTAAAGTCATGGACCTTGGAGAAGAACATAAAGCCACTACTAACCCAGCCTAATTCCTAAAAACAATCTACACATCTGTCCTTATACCCACAGGTAAGCATCATCCTCAACCCTCATCTAAAGAGAATGCTACCAAACCACATCCAACAAAGTGCAGAGCTGCGGAGGCCAATCCTAATGGTTACGTCTACAAAACACTCTTGCACCCAAAGCTCATGAAACACTGCAGAAGAGGGACTGGAAAACTCTAAGAGCCAGAAGATCAGGGAATTTGTTCTGAGATTGTGTCTCCTAGTAATGTCAGAGGAGCTTCAATCATAGAGTCTCACTGACATGACTGCCCAGACCTAAACTGAACAAAGATGACACCATTGGACATGCCAAAGGGGACAGAGAAAAGTTCACGAGGCCTCAACCCTACACAAAGAACTACGGGCAACGAAGGAATGCAGAGGAAAGGGGAGCTAGTCCTCCCCATGGAAATGCACACCAATTGGTTGTCTGATGCCAAATGTGGTCAGCTGTGGGAACATAGATACAAGAAACACTATACAAGCCGGGAGGTGGTGGCGCACGCCTTTAATCCCAGCACCTGGGAGGCAGAGGCAGGTGGATTTCTGAGTTCGAGGACAGCCTGGTCTACAGAGTGAGGTCCAGGATAGCCAGGGCTATACAGAGAAACCCTGTCTCGAACCAAACAAAACAAAAAAAAACCAAACAAACAAAAAAGAAACATTATACAGACTGTATGGGTTATATTTGGGAATATATATGTATATGCAAATGCACACATGTAATAATAATTAATGAAGAAAGAGAATAAGAACCCAATTGACAGAGTATGAAGAGGGGAAAGAAAAGGAAGAAATGTAATTATGATAATCTCAAAACTAATATAAAATAATTTACATTTTATAAAGGATGTTAGGACAAGGGAACACATAGGGGATAAGCCTGAGAGGACACAAGGCAAAGATACTATCTACAAACAAGAGAATCCTTCTTAGAGGGACCTCTTTCCCTTGATCTGGGACTTGAGATTGAACAATGTGCATGTATGTGTGCATATGTATGTGTGTGTGTGTGTGTGTGTGTGTGTGTTACAGTTCTGGGTTGAGGGACAGTGCTACACACACTGGGCACAGCTCCTTCTCCTTAGTCAAGCAATCACAGCACAGCTGTGAGCATCACAAAAGCTCCTGGTCCTACCCTGAAAAGCTGCCCAAAAATGCTAGCCACAGGAGAGACTCCTAGCTTCCCAGAGAGCCAGGCTGGCATGCTATGTTAGCTAGCAATCTGGTCCCTGCTGAGACAGGAGCCTATAATCATCTCCCAGGAGGAAAGCCCACAACAGGTTTGAGAGGAACAACCACAGCAACTAGTAACTTGGCCCCTGTGGAAATGTCAAGGCACCAGGGCCAGCATCAGCCAGACCAGAATGGAAGCTCAGCATCTTTCAATGTCCTCACTAGGATGACATCACTAGATCCAGATGTCATTTCAAATTTACTTGATAACCAAACAAGGACACCCTAAACTCCTCTTGACTTTTCTACATTAGACTTTTCTACATTAGATCAATATTGGAGAGAAAAATACTGCCTTGGTAATCCTAATGCCAGCCCCAATGAGCAACCATCCCATGTAGAACACAGATGCCTGAGGCTTTAGAGGTAAGAATGGACAGATTAAGGATGGGCCAGATGAGCCTGCCCACAGAGCAACTGGGTTCTGCTGAGGAACTCTGGCATTACACAAGAGCTGCCCCACAGCTAGAGCCCACAGCATGGAGTATGGGGAGGAGTGTCAGGGGACATCCAAAACATGACATCCAAAGCGTGACAGCTGAATGCTGTCCATCTCCCTTACACAGTTCCCACCTGAGCTCACAGTCTCTTCTACAAGCACATGGGATCCTATGGAAGCTAAAGGGAGCCAGGGAAGATATGCAGTCCATTAAGTACAGAAGTGGCCCTACTGAGTACTTGGCACCTTCTGCAGAGCTTAAATTCCTATTCACATAGTATGGATCATCTCACTTAGTGCTCAGTATGTTTGCAAAATGGAAGGGCAGTGGTCCAAAGGAGCCCCTTCCAAAAGCAGCACAGCCCAGTTAGGCTGCCATGGGCTGTAAACCCTTGTACTGACCTACACCTGCATGTCCACAGAACCCCAGACCATGTGGCTCGGCACCTTGCTACTGTGCCCAGGAAGCACTCATGGTAGGGCCCATTCTTACCTCCCTACTGGATTCTCTAGTTTCCCAGGATGAGAAGAAGTGGAGGCGAGAGCCAGCCCACATTCCTGAGCCCCATTCTTCACTGTGCTTTGCATAGTGGTGTCTTCTATTGCACCCCATTACCCCATCCTCCTCTTCCCATTCTCTTCCATCTCCTCCTCTTCCTCTTCCTCCTCCTCCTAAAGCACACATGGTTCCAGGCTGGTCCTATTGGCAGGGCCTCTTCCAACCTGACACTCCTCCCATTGTTCCTAGATACTGGATTCTAGGATGGTCATATGGTGGCCTTCTCCTCTCCTCCTTTCCTCTTCCAGACCCCAAGGGAAGAGTTGGGTAGGAAATCTATGCCACCTCATATCAAAGGTAGAGAGGAGCAATGGGACAGATATGATCATGATCCTTCAGATCATGGGTCCCTCAGAATTCATGATGAAACCCAGCCACCGCCCACCCCACACCCAGCATGGCTGTTAAGGATGTAATAGTCTGTTCTGGCCAACCCACTTTATGAGTCCATCTTCTAGGTAGACATCAGCATAGAAGGACTGGTCATCGTTGATGATGCGTCCACCTCTGATGAGGAGCCGGTCACTCTGAAAGGCAAAACAATGCATTTGATCAATGGCGAAGACAAGACCTATATGTTCTTTTGACTGTTTTGGCCTTTAAGGATTTATCTATTTTTATTTTATGTTTATGAGCATTGTAATGACTAGAATAAGAATGGCCACCATAGGCTCATATATCTAAATGCTTATTCCATAGAAGGTAGAACTGTTTCAAGAAGAATTAGGAGGTGTGCCCTTGTTGAAAGAGGTATGTCACTGGGGGTGGGCTTTGAAGTTTCAAAAGCCCATTCCAAGCCCTAGTGTGTCTCTCTCTCTCTCTCTCTCTCTCTCTCTCTCTCTCTCTCTCTCTCTCTCTCTCTCTCTCTCTCTCTCTCTCTCTCTCTCTCTCTCTCTCTCTCTCTCCTTCTCTCTGCCTCCAACATGCAGATTAGGATGTAACCTTTCAGGTACTGGTCCAGAGCCTTGCCTACATGCCTGCCTGCCAATTCAAAAGGTCATGGGCTTACCCTCTGAAAGTGTAAACAAGCTCCCAATTAAATACTTGATTCAAATTCCCACTGACTTGATGAATACCGATTCCTTTATCCCAACACCTGAACAGATCATATTCAATCTTACTGACTTGCTCAGAAATGCCTTTGTACCTGTGGAGGAGAAGCCTCCAGTGCATCGACACTGAGTTCTCTGAGCTCCTGCTGCCCACACTAGCCCCTCCCTCGTGACTTCCACTCGTTAGAGAAACTAGGTCATTTGTAAAATAAAAATTTCATAAGCCACTTTTTAAGTAGGATAATAATCATGTTCAGTGAATTGTAAAAGATAATAAAAAGATTTAAAAGCATGTTCCCCTCACACATGGCCCCAGGCCACACATCTTGATGTTTTTGTATTGCTCGCTGTTTTCCACAGCTCTGACTGTAGACCATCCATCCTGACCTCCCCCTGCCTGAGTCACATGTTGGCTGATTCATTATTTTGGCTCCTGGTCAGGGCCAGGCTCTAAAGAGCCAGAGGACACATGGGTCATCTAGGTCTACTCTGCTGGGCTGACATATGAGTGGAGAATGTTTAAGAAGCCATGGGATTCATGGGGGTCAGAAGGGCAAGAGTGTGTCTTCCAAGTTCATCTGGGGTTAGGTAGGACAGGTTCAGACCTATAGATAAGTTGAAGAAAGCTGGGCTACAGCAGGTAATGAAAACGGAGACAGCTAGGAGGGAGAGACCATGTTATATACACACTGAAGACTGTGTGAAGCCCAGAGATAGGGAAATAGAGAGTTTCTGCCTTTTTCTTTCTATTTTGCCATGGGTATGTCCCAAGTTATGACATGTTCTTCATTGGTTCTGATTTTAAATGCCTACAGGATCTTCCCTGTGGATCCATAAGTGTATGTTCATTTCACCAAGGGTATTTTTCAGCATTAAGATTTGTTCATTCGTATTTTTGAGGCTATCCATTTTGGCTGTGTATTCATTTACTGCTTCCATGGTTACACAAGCTGAGTCTTAAGCCCCCTTTCTCGAGGAGGGAGAGTCTGACAGAGAACCAGAAGAATCCAGTCTCCTGAAACACAGCCCTGACAGAACCACCTGGGGGAGAGCAGGGGATGAGGGGAACCTAGGAAGCTGGCAGTGGAAACAGAGAAAGGAGGCAGGTGTGAAACACCAAGTGCAATTAGTATAGATCCAGTTAAACTGGATAGATGACATGGAAAATGAATTATTAGGTGGATAAATGGATGGGTAGATCAGAGGAAGATGGATGGATGGATGGATGGATGGATGGATGGATGGATGGATGGAAATACTGAAGGATGATGGGCAGATGGGTATCCTGGGGTGCCTGAACTAGTCCTTGAAAGATGAGTATGTGAGGATAGAGAAAAGAGATGACATCATTTGTTCAGAGGGAAAAAATATGGAGCAGCCTCCACTCCCCAACTGGAATCTCTCTAAAGTGAAAGGTGCAAAGTCAGGAGCTCTCCTCCAGTCCGACCTCCTGTCTTGTACTCCTAATGAAGGAGGCAGAGAGAATGTTGCAACCCCATGAGACCTCGGAGGACAGTGCAAAGCATCAGACAGAAGAGGACTGGGCCCTGAGTGTCTGGGGCAGCACTGACAAGTGGGAGGTGAGGTTTCTCCAGCACCAGAAGCAGGCAAACATGAGTCATCCACAGCTGCTACGCAGCAGGGAGCAGTGTCTGCCTTGTCACATTTAATAGTGGGTTTCTCAGGCGCAGCCTGAAAGGAGGCATTTAAATGCAGTGTGCTGGGTCATTCCCAGCCAGCTGTTTCCAGAGTCACAAAGCAGAGCCTGTGCTCAAACACACCCCTCCATCTAACTCCAGATTCTGTATGTGAGAGGGACCACCAGGGGACAGACACCAGGAAATCTGTAGAGGAGAATGTGTACACAAGGCAAGAATTGAGGTGTCTGTCTCGCTTTCTTCCTGAAAATGGTTGCTACTCTGCTTTTAACAGTCCCCCCATCTTTCTTTCTTTCTGTCTGTCTGTCTCTCTCTCTCTCTCTCTCTCTCTCTCTCTCTCTCTCTCTCTCTCTCTCCATGTGTGTGTGTATGTGTGTGTTCATTCATGTGAAGGAACACATGTGCATGTAGATGGTGTGTACACATGTATGGAGAATTTAGTCATATTCCAGAATTTAGTCTTGCTCTTTTGAGACAATCTCTCATTGCCCTGGACCTTCCCAATTATGCTAAGCTGGCAGGTCTATGAACCACAGGAATTCATCTATCTCTGTTTACTCTGTGCTGTGATTACCCTGAGCCACCATATCTAGCTTTCTGTGTGAGTTTCGGGGACCAAATTTTCAGTTTTTCTACACCAACACTTAAGAACTTATTCATAATTTTTGTCTGGTTTTTTGTTTGTTTGTTGCTTGCTTGCTTTTTGTTTTTTGTTTTTTGTTTCCAGGGACCAAATTTACTCTTCCACTCCAGCCCTTACTAAATGACCCATCTCCCCTACCCCTGAATAGCGGTTTTCGGAGCCATTGCTACTAAACTCCAGAGACATCCAGAAAGTGCCATCATGGCATCATAGACTGGGGTTGCCAGGTGTGGCAAGTTCAGAAAATCCCACCTGGCACAGCAGGAAGGCTTCAGTCTCCTCTCAAAGCCCTAACCCTGGCAGCATGCGATACATGATGAAGAGTCTGAAGAACTTTGTATATAACTTCTTCCATGGAAGCTTACCTCCCATGAACAGGGTAAGGGTAGAGCAATTTAGTGGGATGATATCCATAGAAGACATCTGGGAAAAGTGTTTTGACAATCGTGTTCTTCGTAACTGATGCATAGAACGGTGTGTATCAGACAGATTAAACTCAGGAACATGGGAAGCCCTGCTTTGTCCAAGTGACCAGTGCTCTCACAGACTGGTCAAGGACTCTCAACTTTCTGTCTACATGGGATCCACCAAACCACACTGTGACACATTTTAAAATCTCTTCATACTTTAGATTTCATGGCACTCCATGAGCAGATGAAATTTAGAAATATTATAGCTCTGATCCAAAGACTTTGCATTCTAAAACTCCTTTTTCTCATCATAAAAACTCCCATGTGGGGCAGAGGAGATGCCTCAGTTGATAAAGTTGCCTACCTTGCAAGCTCAAAAGCATGAGTTCCATCTCCAGAAGCCACCTCAAGAAAACGAGGAGTGGTGGCACGTGACTGTGATCCAGGAAATCCTGCAAATTAGATGCCAGCAGCTCACTGGAAAACCAGTCTATTACAATCAGTGAATTACACAGGAAATGAGAGACTTGGTATAAAGAAACAAAAGGCAAGTGGCACTTGGGGAATGACACTCATGGATGTCTTCTGGCTTCCACACACATAACATGCATATGTGCATACACACACACACACACACATGCGCGCGCGTGCGCATGCACAAATTCACACACACAAATATCACTAGGCTTAGGCCATGGGTCAGTGAGAAAATATTTGCCAAGTATGCACAACGACCTGGGCTCAATCTCCAATGCAGCAAAAGTGAATCAATAAACAAATAATCCCTCATGAACTGATTCATGCATTTATAAAAGAACATAGTAGTGTAGCCACCTACTGCCTCAGGAAATAGACAGAAAATGAAAAAACTTGAGAAGACGTCAAGAAGAAATTCAACAGCTCAATGGAATATTCTGGGAAGTGCTGGCTCATTACACAGTGACAACAATAAGCAGAAGGTAGCTGTGTCCAGCCTGGTACACATCCTTCTTCCACCCTTGTGTGAAAGCAACATCAGAGCAGACAGCCAATTGAGAACAACTGAGGGCAAGAACAGTGCTGAGCACAAACCTGGGGGATGTATAGTCTCAGCCACTTCCTGTGGCAAGAACTATCGTTTGTAGGTAACCATTTACAGATGGAGCCCCTTGGCTGGGTATAGCCCCCACATATATAACAGAGATCTGGCCCCAGGACCGCCCACAAATGTCACATGGGTTCCCACTCCCTCGTATAAATGGTTCAGTACTGGCATCAAGCATCCCACAGATTTATGTGATCACTGGACCAATGGAAACATCATGGCAAATGTCATGAGGCTGTGCTGTTTAAGGAACATAAACTCAAGCAGGAGGGAGGAGTCCATGCTAAGAACAGATGCAAATACTGTTCTCTATTCTACATCTGTGGTTGGCTGAAGCATGAAACACTGAACCCACAAGTATCTATAACCTCAGAGTGGGGAGCAGAGAAAGGTCTCCAGGTGTGAGACCCTGGGAGCATGAATGCCCCTCACAAAAATGAGTCTGGGCTCTACATGATGGTGACGTGGGAGAAGAAACTAAGAGGAAATGGAAGGAGGGTCACTGCTTATCTTATATTGTCCTGAAAGCTGAAGGTAAGAGCAGGGGGTTACAACATGTATCAAGTGACCCCAAAACTGAGTGCCGGGACACTGTCTCCAGGAAAAGGTCAAAAAAGTATATACAATAAGGGATGTAGAATCAAGTGTGATGGCATAGTCACACCACCAACAGCTTATCACTAGACTACTCACATAGTTTCTAGGGAGTTTTAAGGACAGGTGATAAACTGTTACAGAAAAAAGCAAGACACAACTTTCACCTGGAAGTACTTGGAGGAAAAAAGGGTCTTCCTGGGATTAAATGGCCCTGGTGTCCTCCCTGTCATCACTGCAGAAAGACTTTCACCTAACACCCCTGTACTGCCCCTGTCTGTGTCCACACAGCCATGTGCTGCTGGCTTCACTTTACAGCCATAGAGCCCTGTGCATCATATCTCCTCTACATTCCCAGAACCAGTCTAGGACCCCACAGTATTCAGCAAATATTTGCTAAGTAGGAGGAGAGGCAGGTCTCAGACAGCAACAGGAAATGGGAGGAGAAGAAAGAAGTTTGAAGAGGAAGGAATGAGAAGCGAATGAAACAAAGGATGATCTACAAGGAAAGGAGGGGTGAAGGCTAGAAGAAAGAGAGAGGGGACGTGGGAGAGACTGACAAACGACAAGTTGCTCTCTCCTGCGTTTAGTCTCTGGAGGCCTTGCCCCACTGGCTGGAGAAGGGGCACACCCGGAGCACAAGGCTGACAAAGGGCGGGGCTGCTGAATGCCTCTTTTGAAGGGCCTGTCTGATCCAGCACTAGGTAGCAATGCCACTTCTACTAGCAATAGTCTTGTGAGTAGGAGGGTGGTCCAGGCCACAGGAAGGGCTTTTGCTCCAAGCCTAGCATTATCTGCTACCAGAACCACTGGAGAGGGCCAAGCTTGCAGGAGGCCTTTGTCCTCCACACGGATGTGAAATATTTTGTGGAGCTATACTACAAAAATTAACTCAACACTTCAGACATTCTTATCTACACAACAGAAAAGTCAGCCACATTAAGACTCAGCTGGAGATGAGTCTAGATCATACAGCAAGTCTATTCCCAAGAGGAATTACATTACAGAATCCTACCTCCCACGGGGTCCTGCTCTCTTCCCACAGAGTAGGAATGAAATTAGCCTTTTCCACAAAGGCAGCTGTTGGAAACTGCATAAAAACCTACTATGATCTGTAGATTGTCACAGGAAGAGAAAGAGGTGCTGCCCTTACCTAACTAACACTTATCCAAAAATCACTGGCTGGCCATTTGTAGTTATCTAAAAAATAGCAGAGACTTAAAAGCTGTAATTAGACAAAGAAATGCAGTAATTGTGTCATCAGAGAGGGGACTGGGGTGGGTTCTCAAAATATGAGTAGAACTTTACAAAGCTCTAAAAGCAGGGAGGGGAACACTTGCATAAACAAAGTGTCCACAGGCATGGACCTCTGAAAATAGTGTTCTGGACTCAAGGCAGGGATCCCTGTCATAGGTGCTATCCGTGGTCCTAAAACACAATCCACATGGCCCTGAGGTCACCCAAACCTGGAGATCCCCGTCTCCCCTCACCTCATCCAGCACTGTGGGTCCTTGTTGCTTTTCTTGGGCTGACTGGAAAGGTTTCTATTTTTGCATCCCCACAGAAGAGAAGTTTTCAACTTCAAGAACTGCCAAGTCTCCTACCACCCTTTCAGCATTTTAACTCTCCAAATGATAGAATGGGGCCCATGCCCTATTCCTTCTAGTGCTCAGCTTGTGCTGAGATTAGCCCCTGATGTCAATGACTGTGTCACCACTGGTCCTCAGGTCACATATTCTGGGAAGGCTCCCACATTCACAAGCAGGAAGGATAGGAGAACAAAGATCAAGGTGACTGAGCAGTCACTCCCAGGAGAAGTGGGGGTGGTGAGGGGTTCCTTCTTAAAGGGAGAGCATGGATATGAGCCTCACAGAAAACCATGGAGGCCCCACCTTGGAGGAAATATGCCTGTCAGGAATGAACACAAGCAAAAAACAATTTCCCTTATGGGGAAATTAGATAAGAAAGTTATCAACTCTCCAGACTCTACCAGTGAACAAGGGTCACGTTCAAAACTCAAAAATTCAATAGAGTGTGTAGGTGTTCACTCATCCAATCACAGAGAAAGAGAGAGACAGAGACAGAGACAGAGACAGAGAGACAGACAGTGACAGAAAGACAGAGAGAGAGAAAGACAGACAGAGACCAAGACCATAGCACAACACCAGGACCAGGTCTATATGGCCTCTAAACCATTCTGGGGTGATCTGGTAAAAATTTCAGCCCAGGTGTTTTTGGCAAAATTCTTGTTGTCTGAATGTAACAAATGACATCACTAAAAAACCCCAGATCTCAGGATGTCAACTCTCTGCAACAGGTCATGATTTTCACTTTCAATCCTGTTTCCCAGCCCTGGCCATGCTTCATGATGGGACCAGGGCAGGCAGCCCCAATGGCTGTAGACCAGCCCTGAGAAGAGGTTTGACCAGTAAGAGGAGAGACTTTATGCATGAGCCAAGCAGGGCTTTCAGATGCAGGTAGTTCAGGCCAGCCTTCAGTTATGACCCAAGGGGCTTGTGACTCAAAATGAGATGCTAAGAGGAACAAACCCGATCCAGACAGTATCCCAGAGAAAATCTAGCTGAGCACTCATGACCCTTGAGGCAGCAAGTAAATAGTCACCTCTGTGAACTGCAGGGTGTAGGTGTGTTTGTTATGCAGCAGTGCAATAGCCAACACACACGCTGGCTGTGAGCTGTACAGCCCAATGCCACAGTGAACACACATGCCAGCTGCAAGCTGTACAGCCCAAGCACTTCACACTAACACAATTGGTAGCCAAGCCTCAGCCCCTCCAGGCTGCCTGGCAGCAAGTGCTACTACACAGCTACACACCTGTTTATTCATTCACACAAAATCGCCTTTGTGGCACCCTACCCATCCATAGTCAGGACAGATCTAGGGAGTGGAACCCAGTGTGGAACTCAGTCTAATTAGCACCCATTTACCCTTCCTTTGCCTGGACAGATGCAGGATGGTGTTTCCTTCTTGAATTAGAAACGTGAAATGTGGGTGAGTCCCAAGGACTAGAGCATAGGCCTGTTTCCATGGCAACTTGTAACAGCAGGATCTCAGGCCTGTCGTTCTGGTCAGTGTTTAGGAGACACTCTCAAATGACAAAATATCTGACTGTAAAATGGTGCATTCTCCAGGGACCCCAGTAGGCAGGTCTTTCCTCCTGTTTACAAAAGGCAGCACTAGCTAGATCTACATGGGTCTCCATATTCATTTTAATTCTTAAATTCCCATAGGAAGCAAGCTTGGTTGCTGTGAATGTGGAAACTCAGTGAAGTCAAGCAGTTTGCTCAAAGTCACACATCTAAGAGATGGTGCCAGAATTTGAACCTGTTTTACTTGGCACCTACTTATACTGTGACTTCCCATTCCTTTGACTCCTGGGGATTACCTTGGAGTGAGGCTATCTTCACTGTCCCTAATGATGGTGCATGAACCTCCACTGCCCCCCACCAAATGAGTTAAGCAATAGTAGACCCTCCACATCTGTTGTGTCAGTTTCAAGGGCACACCTCATCCCATGCTTCAGCTTCATTCCTGCTGGGAATGTGGTCCAAGAAGGGAAGGCACATTAAAAAAGCTTTGGCTGTGTTGAAGGATGCTTTCTCTGGGAGTCAGACACTATGCATAGAGCCTTACCTAGCTAAGAACAGACAATGCCTCCTGCCTTCATTATATCACAGAACATGTATGTCACTAGAGGACATGGCTCATCTTCTAAGGACACCATGCAGAGTCCAGCCACCCTGACCCTGTCATGTGTGTATGTCTAACTGTGCTTCAGTGCCCATGCATGACACAACTGACATAGGTTCATCTGTGGGCAACACATGGCAAAGCATCTGACTAGCATTCTGTGGAGAGCTGGATCATGCTAAGATGTGTGTTTTCAACTTCAGATCCTTCAGCCTCCCATATGCTTTCTTCGTCTGTCTTACCTTCTGTCACAGGACACCTGAAACTGGCGGCTTATTAACCAGTAAAAGTTTATTTTGCACGTGATTGTGGAGACTAGAAAGCCCAAGAGTGTGGTGCCAAGTCTGTGACAGGATCTCTGTGTTATCATCCAAGGCAGAAACAGAAAGGCAGGGGAGCACGATCAGCCAGAGGTGTACATGGCTCATTCTTGTATCTAGTCCATCTCTTCACTAACCTTACCCATCCACTCAGAAGTGGGCGTGGCTTCATGGCATCACCACTTTCTGTTAGGCCCACTCCCCTTGTTACCACCTATGAGATTGTGTTCAACACAATGCATGGAGGATGAAGCTTCCAATGTGGCAAACCATGGTAAACTGGGACCCTAGCACTATCCACTTGAGAAAGGTCCCTACAGACAATTGATGTGCCTGTCCTGGGTTGGCTTTCACATCTGCCTCTCTTGATTCCACCACCTGATAGACAGAGTGACTTTATGAAGCACAAACCCAACTGTCTCACCCCTCTTCATGAAGACCTTTCAGCAGTGTCCACTCACACAGAATGAAACAGGCTCCTCCATGCCTGACCTACCCTTTCATTGCCAAAACACACCATATTTACCTATTAACACCACCTGTGCCTCTCCCTGGGGCATCTCTGAAGGACGGGCCACTTGCCAGATCCACTCATCCCACACATCCCAGCCTCCCCACCTTCATCCCAGTAGCCTAACTCTAGTACCATATGGAGCTCTCCCTAGTGTGAGGTCTGTACCTTTGGCTAGCACATCTATGGTGCTCCATCTTTCAGTTCAGCTTTATCCCCTAGAATAGGGATCCATCACTTGGTGCTGAGACCACAGCTTACCCCATGTTACCTCTGCAGGTTGCGCCTCTCCTCTGTAAATGGAAGTAGTCAGAGCTCCGACCTTGCAGGATTACCAGGATAAGATCTAGAAGCCTGGAGGCTGTCCACACACTGAACACCAGCCTAAGAGAGCCAAGATTTGGGGCCATATATCTACACTGAGGCATTTGGAAAAGTAGGAAGAATTTTCCTTGTTTTTCTAATTTAAAATTTAGTGCCAAATCCTTCGAGTTTTATTTTGAATTCTTATTGCTCTATATACCCAGAAATAAAGCTCAGTTAAAAAAAAAAAAAAAAAAAAAGGAGGGGAGGGAATACTGTAGCTTTAACTGTCAGTATGGTATTATACCCTATAGTCATCTGAAAGAAGAGTCTCAATCCTCAACTGAGGGATTGCCCAGATCACACAGGCCTGTTGATAAGCATATGAAGAATTTTCTTGAGTGTTAACTGATGTGGAAGGGCTCAGCCCAGTGTGGGTGGTACCATTCCCTGGGCTGGTTTCTGGTGCTGTAGAAAGAAACAAGCTGACCTTGAGCCTGTGAGTGACTCAGCATGCAATGTTCCTCCATGATTTCTGTTGTACTTCCTTGGCTGCAGGTTCCCTGGCTCCACTGCATAGATCAGCAACCAAACCAGTCTTTGATTTGCTGCTTTGGCGCCTGCCCTGATTTGCCTCAGCGATAGACTATGACTTGGAAGTGTAAGCCAAACAAACCCTTTTCTTCCCTAAATTGGGAAGAAAATCTCGGTTAGAGTGTTTATCACAGCAACAGAAAGCAAACTAGGACAGAGAGGAAGAGAAGCCAAGCATATTCTACTCAGCACAGAGAATGACCTGGGGTGGTTTGAGAAGGTAACAATCTCTGAGAGCAGCAAGAGGGCAGAGGACTGAGTGATTTCTCAAGCTAAACAAGGGCATTTCACAAAAGAAGCACACACACGCGCGCGTGCACACACACACACACACACACACACACACACAAGCAGAGCTGTCCCAGAGCAAGCCCAGCTGCCCTGTGAAGTGTGACCTCCCATAACTGTCAAGATTCTAGGAGAAGGGATTTGGAATTCCTGCACAAGCTAGGAGAATAAGTCATGTTGACATTTTCTTACACAAACACAGAAAACCTCCCCACGTTTATAAGGTTCCCTTCAACTCAGAGGTTACAGAATTCAAATATTTGTGTAGAATGTAGGGCTTGAGCCTTCAGGATCTGTTATGACAGAAAACACATTCTACTAAGGATATAACCTGCTGGTAGAGTCCTTGCTTAGCATGCATGACACTCTGGGTTCAACCTGCAATAACATGCATGTCTGCACATGCGTGCATACCCCCCAGGTCTGAGGGTAGGTACCACGTTCTTCAAGCAGCCACCTGTTTGCTCTACGTGGTTCCATATCAGACCCATTGAGTCTGCCTTGGAACTGACCCAGTTCTGACACCAGGTTATTACTGAGTCAAGCCCCTGGGAGTAAAGTCAAACATACTGTGACTCAACTGGACTCATAAACAGTTCTTGAGAGGGTGCCGTCCATCATTAAAGCCAGCTAAGCTCATTGGCAAAGCAGGTCTGCCCTCTCCCTGCTGCCCAGGTTCCACTCTAGAAGAGCCCTGGTTTCTAAAGCCCTGCATGCCACTCTCCCTTCCTTCATGATGCAAACTAGCTCAGAACTAAGCCCACAGACAGGGTTTAAGAGAGAACCATTGCAGGAGCAGCTAAAAGCTCACTCAGCCAAGAAACAAGGCTTACCATGTGGACTCCCCTATCCACCCACACAGTAGAATTCCTTGGATGAATGGGCAAATGCCGGGTGCTCTTGAAGAGAAGCTGAAAAGGAGAGACTCTCTCAGTCTTCCATGTTCTTATGATAAAGTGGAACATGTGGACACGAGAAACTAACCAAAGAGCTCACAGCTCCCCACACCTAGAAGAAGGGTGTTCCTTAGAAAATAGATATTTTGCTGGCAAAGGCAGAGTGCTAAGGAGGGTGATCCTGTTCTAGGAGATCACTCTGGGTTCCTGCAACAGAGAGCTAAGTCTATGGGACTGGGAGCTTCACTCAGTCTAGCACCAATGTGCTCCCTTCATTTGGGTGTGTGCACGTGTCCTTCGACACAGTAACATGCATGTGGAGAGTCAGATGCTGATGGGGGATGTCTTCTTCAATGGCTCTCTACCTTATTATTTGAGACAGGGTCTCTCACTGAACCTGTAGCTCACAAATTTGGTTAGGCTCTTGCTAGTGAGCTCTGGAGATCTGCCTATCTCACCACCACCTGATGCCCCACACAACCCCCAGAACTGGAATGGGGTTACAGATAGGTACCACCCAGAGTACCACCACATCTAGCTTTTTCACGGGTGTTAGGGATACAGACTCAAACCCTCGGGCTTGTATGGCAAGCATTTTACACACTGAGCCACCTCCCCAGCCCCATTCATGTTTGCTGAGTCACATTCTGAGTCAAGTATCCCAGCTTCCCACCCCAGTTCATGAATACACCAACACCAAATTCACAGTCGAATTTGATCAGAGCAAAATTTGGGGCTTAGACATTATATCTATCCAGAGAAATGGTTCTCAGTCTCTCTAATCATAAAACCTAGTCAAATAGTCTAAAACCTAGCAGCATTCCTAGAGGGTTTAAATACCAAATATCACCAGCTAGGTGGGCAGCCACATTTCCTTGTCTCATGGAGGCGCTTAGCATCCCTGATTGCACAGGCTTACCCTTCTACACCACCCCCACTATACACTGCCCTGACCTCATTCTCTTTGGTGCTGGGAGGAGGGGGATGGTCTCTGAGGCTTCTTTGTCTTGTCAGCACCAGATGCCTCATTTTTGCTCACAGCAGGAAACTGGGCTGTACTCAGCACCTGTGAGCACTCAGGGCCCTGCAGACAGATGTTGCTAAAACAGTCTGTAAACCCTGTCACTGACCTGTAGTCCAGCTAGAGATGGTTCCAGCACATCGATCTGCTCCCATGGGCTGAGAACGGCCTCAGTTGGAACAGCTTACCTTTTCCTTTCTGCACCTCCTCGTGGTTCCGTCTCTATCTGACCCATGCCTCTCGCCCTCATTCCAACCTGTACTGTTGACCACCCTCTTAGTAAGCCCCCACCTGAGAACCAGCATCTTTTCTCCACGACTCTTGCATTTCCGTAATGAGCTCAGCATCAGTTTCAACAGATGATTACGAGCATCTCTTCTGACACCAGAACTGCCCTGTATAAAACCTCTGGTGACCTCCAGGAAACTGACTCCAAGTTTATACTGACTTTGGGCTCAACCCCCTGAGTTTAAATATGAGATATGCCATGCTGGAACAGAAGATCCTAAAGGCCTTTTAGGCTGCCAGTTCAGTGTTACAAGGCATTCTACACTGTGTAGTTCATAGGGAGGAGCTGGAAGCCTGTGAGCATGCTCTGTTCTTCTTTCAGCCAGGGTCTCAAAGTGAAGAGATGCATGGGGCAGGTGCTCCTTCTAACAGCAGCAGCAGTGGAAAGGTTACAGCTTATGGCATGAGTGAGATCTCAGGGTCATGTGCACTGTACAGGTTGCACAAAGCTCACCTGTACACTGTCCCACAATGGTCATGCTGACAGCTAACCCACGTGGTGTTAACTCTGTGTAGACACTATTCTCAGCATCCTACAAGTTTCTTCCATTAGTAATGGGGGTTGGCTGTTATTACTTGTCTTATTTCACTCATGTGGCCGTAGAGAAAGGCTAATGAGTAGAGACACTGCATGAGCTCCCAGGAATCAAACATATAATTTCTCTGCTTCTTCCAAGAAGCCATTCTCCCAGCTCACAGGCTTCGAGCTTCTTCCTATGACCACAGGGTGTCAGAATACCCTGTAACATTGAACCCCAACTACCTCATCTACTTCACAGTAAGGAAAAGAACTCAAGATCTAAGAGGAGGAAGTGACATGCCCGAGATCAGACACCTCCTTGTCATTTCTATTACCTCGGAAGCGCCCCAATTTCTGCAACTCAGAAGCATCACCAGCTGCCCAGCCATTAGGAATTCTCTCAGGCCCCTCAGATTTGGCTGTGTAAAATTCTAATCTTCCTCACAACCCAGACCTCACCTATGCTGTTCCAACTTCTTGCTTATGCCACTATGAAACACATGAAGTCTCCTGTTGCTTCTAGCCAGGTCCTTGGCCTAAGTTCCTCTGGCATGTTCTGATCCAACCTGTCCTTACTTCAGGTGTGCGCACTGTTGCCAAGCACTGATGGTAAGGGACCATGTGCAGTCACTCTGTGAACAATATTAGCCACTAAAGTGAGTCAAATTTCCATTTCCTTGGAGTTCATGAGTATAGAGAAAGAAGCTAAGTACGTTACCAGCGAGTTCTCAGCCTGTGGGTCGGAAGCTCTTGGGGGATCAAAGGACCCTAACACCACCAGAAAGCACAGGTATGTACATTATGATTCGTAACAGTAGCAAAACTGCAATTTAAAAATAGCAAATATAATTGTATGGCTAGAGGTCACCACAACATGAGGAGCTATATCACAGCATTAGGAAGGTTGAGAACTACTGTGTTAGACACTTGCTGTGTGCCAGGTCCTCTTGAGAGTATGGCATTGAATGTTTCCCATGAGTTGAGTATTGGCCAAATCCACTTTGTAATGAACACATGAAATAATTGTTGCAGGGCATGGTGGTTCAAGCACTTGGAAAACCTCAACAAGAGTTATCAATAGTAGAGGCCAGCCTGAGCTACAGAGTGAATTATAGACTTGCCTGGGCTACAGAGTAAGATCCTGCCTCAAAAAAAAATTGTTTTAATTATTTAAAAGAATGAGCAAAGATAAATAAACGGTATCACTGTGCTGTGACACTGCCCTGTCACTTTTGTGTCCCTTCTGAAACTCTCCTTAAGAATCTGTTTGTAATAAACATATGTTTTCCTTAGAATTGGGCTCATTCGTCCCTGCCCATGAACTCCACATTAGTAAGGGTTTCTGTCTCTGTCCTGAATGGCAGAGGTTTAGGACAGTCCCACAGTGGCCCTGATGTGCCGTCCTCTGCTCCTCCCAGATCCTCAGTACTGGTGTATGACTCGCAGGCCATTTGCCAAATGGTGCTGAATCCTTTGTGCAAAGACTCAGGGAATAAATGAACATCTACTCTAAGTGAATGTCCCCTTTGGGATAGCCAGCCAAATGCTTCATAGGTTTGCTGGGGTTTTTTTTTTTTTTGCTTTTTGTTTTTGTTTTTGTTTTTTTTTTTTTTGGAGGGGGCAGCTCCCTTTCTTTTTGGCTTCTCCCCCATCCCTCCCCGTATGTTTTACAAAACTAAAGTCACAACTTCTGAAACAATATAAGTTTCTCCCATCTTCATTGTTTGACTAAAGATGCACACACATTCGCTTACACATCACCATATATACTCACATACATAAACACATACACACACATCAACACACCCTCAATAGCCCAATACAAGAACCTGGCGTGCCATTACATGCCTTCAAACCTCAGTTTCCTCTTTGAGAAGCAATGCTGATTGATGTATAAACACCCCTAGGCTGCCCTCTTCCCATAGTTATAAGATCCATGTGGGAGATAATAGAAGTCATGAAGACTACAGCAAGAGCTGTGAGTCCCATTGTTAATAATAATCAGAAGCTCAGTCGCAAGCTCCTTGACTCCCTCATGCACACAGCTGAACAAGTATCTGCCATTCTGTGGCTCTTCTGGGGGTCAAGAGCTTCTGCCTCAGCAGGGAGCCCTGTGCCTTTGTTTGCTGAGAGCCACACCCAAGATACTCTACTTGCTAAACACAGTGGGTATCTGTAAACAGTTTCAGCTATGTTAACCCCCACCTGTGCTATTCATTACAGAAAAATCCACCCTTGAAAGAGGTTCATCGATATTTTAAACAGACCCCCCCGAGACAGGAGACTGAGTGTGTATTTCCCACATCTTCCTTCTCCATCAGGCCAGCCTGCCCATCATCTCAGGAAGGTTTGGAATACTCAAAAGAAGAAATGACTCCACATCATACCCAACTGGAGTAAATCATTTTCCTAATTCTATTCCCATATCTGTCCATAAGGTACCTGGCCTAGATCTGTGTTTCCTGTTCTGGTACACAACTCTGAATTCCCTACTGGAGCCTAGATCTTCATCTCTGTGGTTCTCTCCCCATAACAGAGAATCATGGGGCTCACAAAGTGATCCAGCACCCTGCAGGACAGACCTGGGGCTGCAGCTGTGCTGTTTGCTTCTCCCGCAGGCCTCTCCTCAGGCTGTTTAAAGCCCCTTTCACTTTTCCAAGGTTTGCTTTCGGTGTGCAGAGAAGCCACTTGGCAGCAGAGGTGGGGATCCATAATGCTGGCTTTCCTTCTGTCTCCCCCAAAGCCATCTTGTTTGACCCCTGTCCTCTACATACCTGCTGGAGTTGCCTGCAGACCCCTTTACTACACCCACCACCATTTATGAAGTAGCTATGAATTATTGCTAACTACAGGAGCTAAGGTTAGCTCCTACCCAACCTCCCTGTGTCCAGCAGAGACCAGGTACCTTTTTACAAAGTTCCCCACTGACTGCTAGGGAACAGGTGAAGGCTGTGGCATTTTAAAAAGGAGCCTGATTCTCATCGCAGTGTGTGTGCCATTAGCAAAAGGTCTTCAGACATAGGAAGGGTCTTACAAGGTAGAGCCATTCACATCCAGCCTTGCTATTTCACAAAGTTTTGTGATTAAGATAAGCAAGGTGCGCCAAGGAAACAAGTGCCTTCTCAGGGGCCTCTTTTTGCATATGAGATAGCCTTTCTGCAACCCTCCACATCATGCCCACTGGATCCACCCCTGAGGTTGACGGAACATCTCTGCAGTTGAGTGCCGGCTTTGCATATAAGATTAAAGCAGCAGATAGGTCATGCCTTTCTTGGGCCAAAAGTGCCAACACACTAACAGCTCTGGCTGGATGGCCCAACTGTTCATGAGTCTTGTCAAGGGGATGGGAGGGAATTTGCTATGGATATCAAAGCAGTGAGGCTCAAAAAGCCACCATAGCAGGACACTTATCCACAGCCATCTGGTGTAAAGGCTGAGCCCTTCATCTCCATTGCAGAAGGTCACAGCAGGATGGCTCTGCAGCTCAACAGACTGAGAGCCATAGGACCGACTCCAAAGGAACTCTTCCCAGAGACCTGCCTGGCAGCCATCTGTTGAATTTCAACCTGAGACACCAGTGCCCTGAAGCTCAGATCCACCAGGAGCATACAATCCAGAGGGACCCTAAGCTATTGATTCTTTGGTCCCTGTATCACCCCCACCTCATCACCTGCCTCAGTTCTTCTGATAGGGGCCCACGGTCAGCAGGCTCTCCAGCTGGGACCAGTTCAAATATTGCCAGGCTTTCTTCCTTCATTGTCTGGCAAACAGGCATCACAGTCTCTTCAAGGCATCTCCTACTTAACAGGATTTGCAAACTGGCTAGGCATGGTTCAGTACCCATGCCTACTCACATCTATGGGTGGGAGCTCAGCCGAGGTATGCTGGCCAGAGCTGAAGCTCAGTTAGGAAGGGGTGAAAGCCAGCCAGAGCAAAACAGAGGTATGGAACCAAGTTTCCTCTCTCCCCTTCTTCTCATCCATACTCCCAGCCCACTTAACCAACCTTCCCCTGCTTCCTAACAGCGCTCCCCTGAGAAGACCTCTCCAAGGCCATAGAAATAGCAAGGTGTTACACTGGCCGTGTGCCTAGGGAAAATCAGCAGCCATCCCTAAGATGAAGCTGCCTTCCTGCAGGGGCCCTGGGGCTGTCCCTGACCTTAAACTCCAGAAGCTGAGTCTCCACCCTCCAATCTCAGGAGTCACCCAGAGGAATAACAGCTCTGGGAACCCGCCTGCCAGAATCTGGATGTTCCAGCATTGCCACCCCAGTCTCTGCGCTGCCATCTCTGGGCAACTGTTTGGTGGTTCTAACACCAGGCAGGAACTCGGTGGAGGATGTAGTGTCTGACCTCATCACCCTTTAGCTCCCGCCTAGACAAAGCTAGGAGACCCGGCCTCCTTTGTTTCCGGCCACACCCAGGGGCCCAGCCCAGATGTTCAGCCCACACTACCACCCCACCTTCGGGTTGCTCGGCCTCTGCGGTTAACCCTTAAGAAGCCGCAGCTTCCAGTTTGGACCACCAGGCTATTCTTAGCTGCAGTGAGGTATGGGAGCAGTGCGTCCATCATGGCGCAGCTCCAAGCCGGGCCTTCCATCCCATCAATAAGCGAGGAGTACAGAGCCGCATCTTTTTCCTTCCTCTGAAGGTTGCAAGGTGCAAGGCCGGATGCTGCAAGGGCCAGGTGCATTAGGCCAGGCACACCCTCCCCATCCTAGCGCGAGGCCGAGGGAGGGGGACTGAGGCCCCGCGCCCCTCCCTCTTTTGTTCAGCTCCGCATCCTCAGGGCCACGCCATCCTCCCGGCACACGCCACCCTCCTGGCACATCCTACGGAGGGAGGGGGCTTCACGCCCGCAGAGAGAAGGACTGGATACTCCAGCCCCGCCCTGCCATGCAGGGCTCCCCCTCATTGTCCCCAGAGGGGGAGGGGGAGGCCTCGGCGAGACGGGCCCCGCCCCACTGGCGGCGACGCAGGAAGCCTCCGGGGGCGTCCCTGCTGTACCCCCACGGGTCTGGACCCTGATGGCGACCACCCTCGAGCCACAAAGCACTGCAGCAGGGTCGGGGCGCTTACGGTGATGTGCGGGATGCTCTTCTTCCCCTGATGAGACATGGCCCCTCTGGAGCCCTCCGCCCGGCCGCTGGAACTAACGTCTGCCTGGCGCTCTACCCGGGTCTCTCCCGGCGGCGTTACTCGTGAGAGCGGCGACAAAGGCCCGGGAGGGATGAGAGAAGGGACAGAAGCTCGGCTCCCACCGCTGCCCACTCCCCGCTGCTCGGCCCGTCGCCGCTGCTCCGGCTGCCTGCACCGCCCGGCTTGGCAAGGAGGGCGGGAGGAGGAGGGAGAGGCAGGGCGAGAGGAGGGCGCTGAAGACAGACAGCTCCTCCCGGTGGCGGCAGCAGAACCGGATTCGCCCCTTTCGGCTCGAACCAGGAAGCGCTTCCCTTCCGATTCCCCTACTCCGCCCCCGACCCCCGCCCCGCGCCCTCGACTAAGCCGGTTCCTCGCTCACACCACTAGGAGAATATGTTTTTCAGTGGTGTTTTAATAGCAAGAAACAAACAACCTTTGGACGCGCGAGCAAAAGCCGTGGGCAGCGCCACAGGTGTCTCTGATCTTTGTTTGTGTGACCTGTGCTTGGGAGGAAGTGTGAGCCAGGAGCCAGCACCCACCCTAATTGCTAGAAGCATCCTTGGCCTTCCAGGGTTGCACTCATGGTCCCCCTCTGGCCACTCCTTCCATGGTCTCCGTTTTTCCATCCCCTTTTCCACATCCAAATCCAAATCTTGAATAACCCACCTCAGTTAAGGATAACTCATTTTCCCAGACCCATCTCCAGGGCTTTCGCTTCTTTACCCTCTCCATTTCCATTCCCAGGTAGAGAGAGGCAAAGCAGCAGAAAGGACTAGCTGCGGATCCATGGGTGATGGGCTCTGACCCTTCATCTGCTCTCTCCTCTGGTGACCTGTCAATACGGCCTGTCAGTGAAGGCTTGGAAACTGGACCACTGGTACTAAGGTCTCTCTAGCCCTGGGGACAGGGAAGAAACGTGGTTTTCCTGCCTGTCGTTTGCAGTGTTCGAAGCGGGGGGAGGGGGGGTGGAGGGGGGGAGGTTCCCCGATGTGGCTCTGGGACAGGTGGGCAAGAAGCCAGGACAAAACTTGCCAAACTTCACCAAAAGGGGACAAAAGATAAACAAGGGAGCCCCCAGCAGGCCTCAAAACACCGGGCAGCTGCCCCCAGGCAGGAGCAAGCCATTTCCCTACCAATGAGCTCATTTCCTGCCTGCACAATCCCTCCACTGACCCTATGGATAGACCCACTCCTCCACTTCCGGGTTGCCAAGGGAGGTGAGGAACAGAAAAACCAATGGACCCCGCGGGGGCCTTCCACCACATGGAGAAAGCGAGTTACCCAGTCCACCGCAGGAGACCAAGATGGGTTATAGGCTCAGAGGAAACAGCTTATATCCGGGAACACTAGCCTCTGATTATCCCCTTTAACAGTTGGGAAACTGAAGCCTGCAGAGTTAAAATAGCGTCAATTAGCGGCCGCAGGGCAGCGTCAAGGAAGAGGGTTCTCTACTCAATAAGTCCCGCCTGTTCTCTGGCCCCTAAATTCTCGCTAAAGACCCGAAGCTGCGGATGGCAGCAGCACACTTCGGTCTCCTGGATTCCCTTCCTCGCCAATAAATCACAGGTTCCAGTACCCGGGCATTCCCTGGGGTCAGCCAGGGGGTTCTGGACAGGCAAGCTACAGAGAGAGGTTGGGCCACGTGCAAGTCAGAGGGAGGAGCCCTGCTCGTTGCTGGCCAAACAGATTGCTGCTCCCAAGCAGACTTCGCCGGTACAAAGCTTTACAGCCATCGGCCTCTGGCAACCGCAAATGTTGCGCCTGCGCTATTGAAAGCCCTCCTCCCTCGCAGGAAAGAGCCTTATGGGCAGGGGAGGAGCCCGGGCACCCTTTGCAGGAGTGGTTAAGGCTGGTCCTAGATCCCTAGCCCTCTGCAACCCATGCCCTGCGGTCTTCAAAAAGTAAATTACTCCATCCAGCGGGGCCGTGAGCTCTTCTGCTCTAAGTCACTACCAGAAAGTGCTTTGGGAGGCCTTGGACGCAGCCTTTTGTCAGGTCCCTAAAAAGCCAGGGAGAAAGGACAGAGGGGACCCGGATGGCAAGAACAGGAGCAGGTGAAGCAACTACGGTCCAGAAACGCTAAGGCACAGCTACCGGGCCGCCCATGGCAGAGCTGGGGACAAAGCTTGTAGGAATGACCCTGACCAGCGCCGTGAAGCCAGGACAGCTCCGGGGCAGTCACAAAGAGCACTCGCCTCCGTGGTATTTCCTTTGAGGGAAGCCGAGAGCAGACTGCCACTCCCGGGTCTCAGATGAAGACAGCTTAAAGAAGGTTGAAACATCTCGACAATTTCCAGGTGGTGTCTGGGTTTCTGAGCCCTGAAGCCTTTGGTGGAGCTAGAGAGCCTATTTCCCACGCGAGGTCAGACTACCAAGGAGGAGATAAAGGGATAGGGAACTGGACTCTGGCTAGTTCCCTGGTCCTCGCCCCCGCCTCCAGCTCACAGGCAGCAGATTCAGGACCATGGAGAGTTCCCGAGCAGGCGACAGAACCAGAGGCAAGAACACCGCCCTCAGACCAGCCCATTTTCTTCTCCAAAACGCCTGTCCAGATTTCAGTCCTGTTCAAACTCTTTCTCTCTCTTGGTTCACTTTGTGCCTCTCATAGTGTTAGTGGAAAGGGCGAATTAATTAATTAATCAGAGAATGGTGATAAAACTCCATAGCAAGCATTTATTGATCACTCTCTACCGGATTGAACTTGATTCTTGAAATTGAATCCACAGCTCTCCCCAGCCAGGGAACTTCTGGAGGGTGGGACCAGGCTGCCGAGCCTGCCCAGTCCAGAGCTCAAAGGACAGCTCCCAGAGCTGCTCCAACTTCTGTTTCCCAGACACGTGGCTCTGACCTCACCCACCCTGTCCAGGACTCTTCTGTCTGACCATCTGTGTTCCCTGGTAAATTCCAACTTAGGGAAGAAAACCTATAAGGCCCAAGCCCTTGCCATGTCTTCTCCTGATGTCCCTCCTCACTTTCAGAAGTCGGGGAGTCCATATGCCTTGGTTCAAATCCCAGATTCGCCTCCAACTTACACATCCAGGAGTGTCCTGAATGATTTCTTACTGCCCACCATCTGAATCCTTAACCGCATCGTCCCCCAGGGAGGGGCGGGGAGCAACTGTATGAACAGAGTCATTCCGTGAACCTCTCTGAAAGCCGGGTGCAGTCTACGCGCTCCACAGTCACTGAGTGAGCAACTAGATAGATGGAGGAAGACAGCGAATGCTGCCCTTTTCACAGAACCCCGGAAGGAGAACGAGGCTTAAATTCACCTTACAGGTCCCTTTAACGGCAGCTGCAGCAACTTACTTCCCCTCTCATACCCTGGCTTGGCTTTCTGAGGCTATGCTGGCCAACCCTGGCCTATCCTACAATCTCTCTGGACCTCTAGTAGGATGATGTGGGGGAGGGGTCGTTGCAGTCCCCCAGAACCTAGTGGCAGCGGGGCCCCCACACTCGCCCTCGCGCCACCCAAGCCCTGGGTCTCCAAGGGCCCCGCCCCCCCACGTCCGGCCCACGTGCCCCGAGGGTACCTGGCCATTGTCCCGACCGAGTGGCAGGTCGCGGGGCGCAGGACATCGGATGTGCAACGCCGGCGGTCTGTCATCGCGGTCGCCGGGCGAGCTGACAGCAGAGCCCGAGGGCTCGCTCACATCGCTGGCCGTGTCCTCGCTGCCGCCGGGGCACGGCAGTCCTACGGCGTCTGGCCGGCCAGCGCTGCGTGGCGTGCGCGCGGAGCCGCGGCGGCCCACGCTGTAGGCGTCGAAGTCGATGGTCTTGTTCTCGTAGGCGCCCTCCACGGCGGCGAACATGCCGCCGTACTTCTGGCGCGGGGTCTGCGCCGCGCTGCCTGGCCGCGCCAGGTACACCGGCAGGTCGTCCTCCGTGTTCCACGCGCGCCGCCGCTCCGCCATCCCCGTCTCGGGCGGTCAGCTCTCGCCACCGCTGGCTCCGCGCTGAGCGCCTCGGTGCGGGCCCGCGGCGGCGGCCCAAGCGCGACTGCGGTCGGGCAAAGAGGGAGGGAGGAAGGGTCGGGGCGGGGCCCGCAAGGGGCGGGGTCTGGGCGGGGCGGGGCGGAGCCTACGGTGACCAAGGACAGCGCCACTGCCAGCTACAAAGGACCGCGGAGGCGGGGACGGCGGCCGGGGCGGGGAGGACGGTGACGTGCGGTAGCCGCAGCGCGGAGGGCGGGCGGCCGAGCCGCAGTGCCCTCCACACACCCGGCTCTCCGCCTCCAGAAGGAGCGCAGAGAGCAGGCAGAGACGGGGTGGGGGCGGTGCGCTGGTGCACACCACACATACCCACACATACACGCACGCACGTACACATGGTGAAGCTTCGCCTCACAGGCGAGAGTTACACAGACATCAGCATGTCTGTACATGGTACATACCCAAATCAGGAACCTCCGCGCTCCCTCCAGACAGCTGACACACCATAGATACACACACGCTCACACACATGCGCGTGCACACACCAGAGATTCTCTCTGTCAGGCAACCCCACACATCACCAAAATCATACAAAAATTAAATGAATTTAGATGTACTGTACGTACACCTCCAACTCCCCGTTGGCTCACTCAACAATACTGATAGGATCTGGCACTAGTGTAGGTGCTCGGGACAGGACTAAGAGTAGAATGAAATCCCTGTTCTCACGGGCCAGCTTTCTAAAAGATATGACACAAAAATGCAGCCTGCAGAACTCAGGAACAGAAAGGTCCCTATCTCATAGCAAGAGGGTCATGTTAGCGCTACACTCCCAGACTCTTGTAACTGAAACAATGACCCACACTCCTGCTATATATCCATCCCAACAACATCTCAGGGAGAAGAATTTCCACACCACTACCAAAAGCAACCTCACAAGGCTCACAGGCCTGTAGACTGCTGACAGGGAATCCACGCACATCCCCATCAGACATGAGGGAAGTAGGGAGAACGCTTAAACAGAAGCATTTTGGAGACAGATATTCAGGGATAGACACACATGCAGCAGGCAATCACCCAGACAATGGCCTCCATCTGTGGGCAGCTCCCACATCCTGAATACAGCCCACTTTAACTATGCCTGGAGCTTAATGCCTGGAGATTTGGGGGCTCCTTTAACCAGGAAGAGATGTGGAGACTTAGGGTCCCCTCAGAGGTTCCCTGGGGAACCAGGAATCTCAGCTGTGCTTTCTGGATGGAAGGCGCACAAGCTGCCAGTCCCCTAGGCAGACAAGTCCAAACTGGCAATCAGGATTGCTGGAGAACAGTAGGAAGCCTGATTCAGCATCTGCCCTTCAGTTAGCGTCCCGGGCTAGGAGCTGTCCTTTCAGCACCCCCAAAGGTCAGAGAACTCTGTAACCAACCTTGGAGAACCCCAGACAGACAGTAAACATGAATGTTAAGACATCTCTTGCTTCCTCTGTGGTTAAAGCCAGTCTGTGCTGCAAGTAGGACATTCCAGCTGTGGGGTTGAGGAAACAGGAAAAGCAAACAGCTGCCTATCCATTCCATTTCATGTGGCTGCTTCTGTCTGCCTGGGACCTCGTGATCATCCAATGTCAGCAGGCAGTTGGAAAGTTCCTTCCCTCTTCCCTTTATCTATACTTGACAAAGACTAACGCTGGGCAGACAGGGAAGTATCAAGTCCTTGTCCTCCGTGTGTATTCCAGTAAGTCCACGGTCTTCCACCCACCTCACCCATACCCTGGCTCTTCTGTCCCCTTGGTTCCTACATCCCATGAAGATTCAGTTCATCCAGGTGATTCCTCTTGAAATCAGAAGAACCCCCAGTTTGCACTGCACTGCAACAACCTCAATCTTTAATTGAAAACTCTGAAATACCATCCATATGCCCTGTGCTAGAAAAGCTGACGCTGAAGTCCACAGTGGGCCTACTCCAGAGCCTTTCAAGAGTTGATGGTGATTAAATCCATATAGAATAGATAGCTGGGTGTAGTAATACACACCTTTAATCCCAGGACTCAGGAGGCAAGCAGATGTCTGTGAGTGTGAGGCCATTCTGGTCTACATAATGAGCTGTAGTCCAGTCAGAGTTACATAGTAAGACCCTGTATCAACAACAACAAAAATAACAGAGACTCCAAACATCTGAGTTAGACAGGACTTTCAAGGGTCAAGCTTCCTACTCCAGACTTGATTCTACAGTCAACATTTTGGGGACACAGTCTCTCTAGATTTGCCAATAGTGATAGAAACCTTATTGATTTTTTAAGAAAATTGCAGGCCTGGAAAGATAGCTTAGCAATTAAAAGCACCTGCTGCCTTGCAAAGGACCCTGGGCTTGGCTCCTTACACCAACATGGAAGCTCACAAATGACTTCAGTTCCAAAAGACACAACAATCTTTTGGCTTCCATATCCTCTTGAGTGCTCATGGTGCACATAAACTCACAAAAATTCATACACATACAAAGAAAGGAAGGAAGGAAGGAAGGAAGAAATAGAGAGAGAGAGAGAGAGAGAGAGAGAGAATTTTTTAAGAAAAAAAGCCCATTTCCTCGTGAGAAAGAGCCAGCCCGTTTATGAAGCCAGAGGGTGCAACACAAGGAAGCACTATGTTTAGGCAGAAGCAAGGAAAATCACAGTTTCCACTTACCAAGTGTTTACCACCTGCCTGGGGCACCCTCCCAACAGGAATGCTTTGTACCCTCCCCCCATACCCCTGCCCACACAAGCTTGAAAGGACTATTTTAGTCTCATTTTCCAGATTAGGAAAATGTGGCTGAGAGAGATTAAATCCTTTGCCTAGAGGCACAGATGGCAAGGAGACTGTTGGGATGTCAAAGCTTAGTCTCCTGCTGAGGCTGCATCAGAACCATTGTCCTTGCTCTCCCCCAAGTGCCTGACTCAGGTGATCCCCTTGGGAGAAGAGAGAAAAAAGAATGGAGGAAGTACAGACAGAAGAGTGTAGGATGGGAACTTTGAGTAGAATAACCTTGAACAGTGGTCACCCAACACAGCTTTGGAGCACCACTGTGTATTCACTGTCTGGGCCAGTCATCTCTCCTCCCTCCCTTTGCAGAGGGAAATATCCAATATTCAGATTGTTCATTCTTTGTGTGGTCAATGCTCTACCTACACATCATTGTCCCCTTCAGCCATGCCACATGGCATCTTCACCTTCAGGCTGTTGTGTTGAGGAGGCCACTCTGTAAACCTATCACTCATGTTCTCCAGGGAAGAACTAGATTGGGATACCCAGTCAAGCTTGCCAGTTGCTGTTCCATAACATCTCTTCAACTCAAAGCCAGGGAGGTAAGTCAATCAGAGGCAGAAAACAGAGGCAGGAACTGAGCTTAAAATGTATGCACTAGCAGGGAGTCAGGGACAGTGGCTAGCAGACAACCACAAATGACATCCAGGGCACTGGATCACATCCATCCTGTGGTGGACAGCTGTGGTTCTTAGTCCTCCAAGAAAAAATGTTATCCTAAGTTAACTACATCATAAATGTGAGAAGAGCCAACATTGAGCTTGCCCTGGAGACGATGAAGCCTTCCAGGGTACTGGCAGAGAGGGACATGTCAGAGTGTAGCAAATGGGACAAGCCCAACTCCAAGAAGTATTTTGTGTAGACAAACAAAAAACAAACACAAAAAATTTACAACTCATCTAAAGAATATTTTGTTGGGCTTAGTAGCATACACCCTTAGTCCCAGAATTTGGGAGGCAGAGACAGGTGCATCTTTGCGAATTTGAGGCCATCCTGGTCTACATAACAAGTTCCAGGCCACCAGAGCTACACAGTGAATTACTCTCTTGAAAAAAAACAAATTTCAGGAAATGGAGTTGCAATTTGTTGTCAAATGTATAGTTCTCTTTGTAAGCCTTCTAGGTAAAGTCGCATGCTCATCTGAGACACGAGAAGTTCCGAGAGCGTGTGGAACTTTCTGCAATGTGCCAGAGACACAGAGTCAGGCCAGCTAGAGACACAGATCCAGAGTATTAAATGGCTGTTCTTTCTGCTACTCCCACCAGAACACAAAGGGCAGAAGAAAGTTTCTTAGCGATACACACACAATCCCTGGGACCTGTATGATAATCCACATGCCAAATGGGAATTTGAGGGTGAGCTTAAATTAATGCTCAGAAGATGGAGAAGATAAGCTAGAATATCTGGGTAGCACCATCCAGGTGAGAACACAAAGAACGAAGAGCAGAAGGAGATGGTGATGTAACAGCAGAAGCAGAGAGAGTTCATGCTACAGTCCTGCCCTTGGGGATGTACGACAGAGCACAAGCCAAAGCAGGCGGCTGGTCTCTAGATGCAGGAAAGGGCAAGAAGGTGCATTCTGTCAACACTTTGATGTCAAGACCCACTTCAGACTCTGGCTGCCAGAACTAAAAAATACATGAGTGCTATAGGATGGGGGTCTCACACCTGAAATCTCAACACTCAGGAAGTAGACAGGAGAACCTTTGAGTCTATAAATAACTGTGAAGGTGTTGGGTTTTGCCCACAGTCTTGGGACAATAAGAAATTAACATGATGGTAAAGGATATTACCCCATTGTTTGTACCAAGTAGATTTGATTCACAAGACAATACTTTATTCCCGACCAGAAAAGGAGAACCCTAAACTCATTGCCTTTTTACATCAGGCCAGGCCTTCCAAAACATGGTAACAAACCCATCACCAAACACTCAAAGGAAAAAGGAAACTCTAATTATGATAAAAAGCGTATGTTTTAATGTACAAAATTACACAAAGTATACATTTCACTAACATAGAAAAATACTTCTGGGTAACAAGAAAACATCCTAATTTACACAAGACAGAATTGTCATTAGAAAGCCTGGTGGGCCACCGAGCCTGAGTTACACAGGTCTGAGTGGTGGTGGGGGCGCTGACGAACACCAAGCACTGTGGTCACTGTACGGCAGGCAGCAGCTGAGGGGCAGCCACTGCCAGTCATTCAGTGGGGGTCCTGGTGAAGAGCATCCATCAGGAGAGGGGTCTACATGTCACTGGACCATGTCCCTGTGGAGCTGAGAGGACATGGTGGGCCTGCCAATGTTTTGACCCTGGGTTTGGTAACACAGTTATGGAAGAGTTCTTTTAGATTCCAGCAGTTGGTTGTAAGGTTATTGTGCACCTGGGACCTGGTTAGAAAGTGCACAATTTGCCAAATGGCATTGTGCTTTACAGCTGTCCTGTGCTTTCTCTTCCTAGTTCTAGCCCCAAGGGACTGAGAAGGCCAGGGACTCTCAGCAGCACCCCGACCGACCAGTGATTCCTATATCCTTCCCTCATTGGCTATGAAAAGCCTTTGGGAAAACCTGAGCTTCAGACCCTGGTTCAAGGGGGTAGCCTGTGCCCTGACTCCCTAGAGGTGTCTGTGTGCAGCTTGTTTTCAGAGGAGTGACAGAAGTCCCTGGTATCTGTTAACACTCTTTGGCTATTGTACTCACACCCTCCCATTGTTCCCCTGGAGAGGCTGAGAGAGCCAGTCAGAGTTTACACAGCTGGTGGGTGGCCTAGGCCAAGTTCAGGGCCCAGGGTGTGCATCTGACCCCCTTCGCTTACCTTTCCACCTCTTCTGGCCTTGTACTTGCCTCAGTGAAAAGTCTAAGTGAGAGTTATAGTTTACCTGGTCCCCCCTCCCAACCCCCACATCACTTCCAAGGTCATGTTTATGAATACTGTATTGTATTACTCCAGTTAGGAATGAAAGGGAACAGATTGAAATCAAGTTTTCAGCCATGTTTGACAATCTCGTTCATTTTTCTCTTCTTCCCTTTTGCTCAACATATAAAGATACCATCCGGTCACCCTTTATCATAGAAACAACTGCCAAAAATTATGTTTTCAAAGAAAGCTGTATCCTTGTTGACTTGGTTCAATCTTCCCATGATGCAAGACTCAGACTGGGAGCAGCTACGATCAGATCATGAATGAAGGTCAGATGAAACAAAGAAGACCCCACCCTTCAGCCCCACAGTGCACTGACTTATTCCAAATGATTTTAGGTCCAAGGTATGAATTACCTTTTTTCTAGAACTTTCCATTACATGGGGAAGTTACATGTCAGCATCCCTCTAGGGTTTTCCCTTGGCCACTTCTGTAAGGCACCAGAAAACCTCAGAATATATCAAAGCCAAGCAAGTGCGCACTGGCACCGACGCAGGAGAGAAACCTTCTGTTCATTGAACAATTGGAAGATCTGCCTCTCACAGTGCATCTAGCCCAGAAGAGTTCAGGATGCAAGGAAGCTGCCAGAGGCACATGTCATCCCCTGGATTCTCAGACAGTTCTGCAGTGATAGGCCACCAAGATCCCAGTGTCAGGGCTTGTCACAGGGAACTGAAGGCCATCTCTCACTGTGTGCTCTGGTTCCACAAGGCTCACTGAGGTTTAAGAGTGTCTCAACCGTCATGTTACAAAACTGTCTTGTGTCTAGACATGTTCGAAAGATGGGAACCTCCCTGCCTGCACAGTTCTTTCCCAGAGAAGAGTAAAAGTAACTGCAATAGAACACAGGAGAAACTCATAGTAGCATCTGTAAACTTAATTAGTTCAAAGAAGGGCAGGGCTGGAAGGGACTTTGGGTCCACTGTCTGAAAGTGGATAGTTATCTACCCAGCTGCTTCACTCAGCTTCTCAGAAGCATCCCTGCCCAGGCTCCATCCAGGATGATGTCTGCGGGTGACCCCAGTACCCACTGTCTCAGCATGGGTACCACAAGGAGTGTCTGAAAGATGACAGAACTGTCTTGTTCCCTGTTCTTACTTGAGGCCTCGAAAGGTCTCACTTTCCAAGCCACAGGTGGCACATGCCAGTAATCCCAGTTCTTGGGAGAAGCATGGGAATCTGGAGTCCAAAACCAGCCTGGACTACCTAGAACCATCATCAAAAAGAATCCAGAATGGTGGGTCTGGGCAGGGATGCGTTGGTGGAGCCGGGTGAAGCAGCTGGGGAGATATCACAACCTATTTTCACGAAGTGGCCCAAAATCTGTTCCAGCCCTGGCCTTCCTAGTTACATTTCCAGACGCCACTATTGAATTGTCCCCCTGCTCCCGAAAAAAGACAAGAGAAAGGGGGAAGGAAGGAGAGGAGGGAGAGAAGGAGGGACGGAGGGAGGGAGGCAGGAAAGTGATAAACCTCACTCAATTACCTGCTGAGCCAAAGGTGCACAAAGCAGTCTTGTGTGAGACTAGGGTTCCTATCCTCTGCAGGGATAATGAACCAGACTCACAGATGAATCTCACCACAAAATGCTCCATGAACATTTTGATAAGAAAGTTTCACATAGCCCAGGCTAGCCTTCATCTCTGCATCCTCCTGCCTCTGCCTCCCAAGCGCTAGGTGAGAGGATTACAGGCATGTATCAGCATGCTTGGCTTAATTCATGTTTTTGTTTGTTTGTTTGTTTGCTTTTGAGACAAGATCTGTGTATCCTAGACTGGTCTCAAACTTGTGTAGCTTGAAGGTAAGTTGGACATCTGCTCCCCCTGCCTCTGCTAGGATCACGGTCCTTCACCACATCCAGTGTATATGGAGCTGGGGATGGAAGCCAGGATATCACACATACACGCATCAAGCAGCCGAGCTACATCTTCAACCCCATGAGCTTCTGATCAGTTCCACTGGTTGCACATTGTGGAAGTAAGGAGAGGTAAACCTCAGTCCTGTAAGTTCAACCACAAATGAGAGTTCCAGACTATTGTAGGTCCAGGGACTTCCCAAGGAGGATCCTGTACATGAATTCCACAGGAAAGGGGGGACTTGAACTTAGAATCTAAGTGATGCCATGCCCATTAAAACGCACTAGAAAGTAAACTGCACCCTCAATCAGAAGAGGATAGACACCATGGCACTGCTGGGCAGTAGTCCACAAGAGACATCAAAACAGGTGCAGTCCCACCTGGGGCCCCTTGGCCAAGGGTTCCCACTTAAGTTGTATGGGCTTCAGGAAGGAATGGCATTTATAGTGAGTCCTGCTCTCTCTCCAGCCCCCACAGTGGATGCGTCTGGGTCTTCCCTCTCAGTCCCTGCACTGCTGACTTCCTGGGGACAGACAAGAGCATGAGTACTCTGAGTTTGCCTCCCCCCCCCCCATTTCAGGCTGCAGAGCTATCTGTCTTGGCTGCTGCCACACCTCCAGTGTACCTATTTTAAGCTTCCTGCCTTGCAGTTCAGGGAGAAACGTTGCCATGCCAACTCTGGCTGTTGTTAGTTATAATCGACGAATGTGTAGTACAGCCATCTGACAGGCAATCCTTCTCTGACCAGGGATGTTTTCCAAATCATCTCGAGGCAGACAGATCACATTGTTCACTGTGCACACAGTAGGTGCACCATAAAAGCATACCAAAGGAATGACCCAAATAAAGTGTCTCCATTGTGCTCGAGTCTGCAAAGGTGCTTCCCCACCCAGCCTGTTCTCCCGGCGCTCCCAGCAGCTGCTGTCGCAGGTGTGTTAGGACCCAGGTTGCCAGGTGAAGAAACAAGGTGGGGAGGGTCTTCAGCGTCAGATAGCTTCAGACCACTCACAGCAGCCTTGCTGCTCTGCCTTGAAATCCTTGTCCCTCCTATGCCAGGTGGTCTCTGTCTTCTAGCTTGCACATGAAAGTCAAGTAGCACCAAACTGGTCTATTTCCACAGAATGTGAGTTGACAAGAGGCTCTTCCATCTGTGTTCCATCTCATCCAAAGCTGAAGGGGGAAGAGGCCAGACTCTCCTGAGTCCGCATCTGACCATAAAGGATTTTCCCCATGGCTCCAGTTGGCACACAGTGCTCAGGGTGCTTTATAAGCCATGGATGGCATTTAGTGCCTGTGAGTCCTGGAGTGGACGAACTGGAGGTCACTTGTGCCCTCATCCTTGTTGGGAGAAGTATTTGTAGAATGTTTGTTTTTTTGTTTGTTGTTTTCCTTTTGTTTTGTTTTGTTTTGAGACAGTGTCTTACTGTGCAGCCCTGGCTGGCCTGGAATTCACCTCAAATTCATAGAAATCCACCTGCCTCTGCTCCCCAAATGCTGGGATAAAGGTGTATGCCACCATGCCTAGTACAGACTTTGTTGATCTTGCACTAAGAGCCAAGTGCCTTCTGATGATCTCCTCCTGGTAATGAGAAGACTTTGCAGGAGTCTTCCATCATGGGAAGCTGCCCACTACACACTGGTTTAAAGTTAGGCAAAGTCTGGGTGCTCCCCTTGACTTCATGGCTTTTCCTGGGAAAGTGAGTGGGAGACCTCAGATTTGGCCCCCTTGACTGGAAAGCTACATTTACGGAGTAGTGGAATATGCCAAGTTCATTTCCCACAGGCCACAGGGGGTCCTAGGAATAACCCTGGGACCTCTTTCCCACTTTCCAACATAGTAAAGGGGTCCCCATCCATGCACACCCAGCCTCCTGGCTTAGCCTGAGCTCTTACTAGCACATTCCACATGCACTTCAGGCCCTGCACACTTCTTCCTCTGTCTTCACCTTTTCAGGCTGCCAGAGAAAGGACTCTCCAGTGTTCCCCCACAAAACAAGATTGTGGCTCAGATGGTTCAGGCCTTTGCCCTGGGGGACAGACAGCATGTCCCAGAGAGCACAGTGGCATCACTCCTAGACTGGGATCTAGGATGAGTCCCTTCTGGATTGAGGAGAATCTATCCACAAGGCCCACCAGGACAGGTGCTTGCCACTAGATCAACAGAGCAGCCTCACACAGCTCCCATGGTGGCCAAGAAAATGAGGGGAAGGAGCAAAAATAGCTCCAGATACCACAGTTTCATGAAGAACCCACACAACCTTGCTTTCTAGTAAATGTCTTGGGCTTTAAATATTACTAATTCCAGTATTTTTTTTTAAAATTCAGCGTATCTGTGTGCTCCCCTTCACAGCAGCATTGCTCACCATATTCAAATGGTAGCAGAGACCCAAGTGTCACTGCGGGGTGAAAGGATGAACAACATGGCCAACACATGCAGTATTGGCTTTATAAAAGGGTGCTCTGACGCGTGTTTCAGCGTGGACAGTCCTTATACATGTCATATGGAACCTACGAAGCCAGTCACAGGACACATGTTATATGAGATCTCCAAGGAATCAGACAAGAGAGCTATAAAATAGGGTAAAAATCGGGGTTGTCAGGGTCTGGACAAAGAGAAAGAGGGGCCAGTGTGCGACGAACATAGGGTTTGAGTTGAGAAGACATTTGAGCTCTGGAGATGGTAGAGGCGATGGCTGCACAGCTCTCGCATGTGTGGATGTGCTCAGTGCAGTAAACTGAATGCTTGAGATGGTTGAGACACTAAGTTTACACACTGTACCTTCTGCCTAATCAAAAGCACAAGTCACAAAGATGTGTTTTGGGCCAGATCCTCCATGGGTAGCTTGTTTGTTTGCTAGATTCTGTGTTTGAGCACACAGGTGATTGAACCTGTCTATCACTCCCTACTCACTGTCCAAAGCCCCAGGTCCTTCCCAAGCCTAAGATACACCTGCTGAATACACCCATCTCCTATTAGTCCCTTGGAAACACAGCATCAAGGCTAGGAAGATGGCTTTTGGGGGGCTCTCCCTAGACAATTTGCAGCACAGCTGAGCCTTCCATTCAACTTGGGCCTCTGAAGAGACTCCATGATGTTCAGATCATCCCCAGGGTCACCTTAAAACCTTCCCTCCAGGCTCATCCCCACTGCAGGTAGAAGAGACAGCAATGATGCTGTGTGTACATAAAGGCAACAAGTCCTGAATGACATCAGGGTGGTGAGCAGAGGGATAGCTCACAAATGCCAGGATGTTTCCGAAACACATGCCACCGTTCTGAAGGTTCAGGATAACTTGCCAGCTATGATACCATCATACATGACTGTCTGCTAGGAAGGAAGCCTCCCAAACTGACTAAGAAGGAGACGTTCAAAAAGTTAACTCATTTGTACAAGTGACACAGCCAACCTGGGAACTCCACATCCCAGGGTCCCACTATTGTGCCACTCCAGCACTGGCGGCTTCTGAGGTGCTCACTGGTCTTGTGCAGAGAGAAACATTCCCTCGTGATGACTTGGGGAGGGGGTGATGATGAGGCTTGTAACTCAGCTCTTGAAAGGACCCTACATCACAGAGCCACCTCTGCTCCATTGGTCATCTGGGACGGACTTTCATCTTTGCCAGCGTGATGTGCCTGGTGGTACTGTCTTCTTTCCTGCAAGAGGGAAAGCAGGGAGATGAGTCTCTGAAGGGAGCAGGCCTCCCATGTAGTTACCACAGAGAGCTGTCCAGATGGGCCAGCATTCGGATTGCTAGGGGCTCACCCTGTACCTCTGTTTGCCTTCAGGGTAACTCCCCTAGCTGCTCCCACTAGGAAAAGAAGCTGAGCAGTGTTCCCAGAGAACAGTCTCTTTATTAGAGGTGTCTGTGAGCTACGAGTGCCATATGGAAGTGTCATGTGATTGAGTCTGATGCACACAGTCAGTGGGGTTACCAGACCCTGGCCCCTGCCAGGCTCAGGGATTATAGATGGCCCAGTAGCAGTTCTGGTGAGCTGGAGGAGACAGTGAGAAGTGTGCATGTCTCAGCTGTAACTGTGAAGCAGGACAGTTACTGCTGATTCCAGAAAGGAAGCATGGATGTGGCAGAGCAGGAACATGAATGAAAGGAGACTTCCAGGTAGGCCATGCAAAGGTCCTGTGGGAGGAAGCCGGTGTGGTGAGAACAGAGAACAGAGGGACTGGGTGGTAGAAGAAGGAAGGGTTGTTAGGGGAGCTCCGATGCAGGCATGAACATGATGAGGAAGGGACAATAAGAAAGGAAGTCGTGGGGTGGGAGATCGTCTGAAAATGTTGATATCTAAGATATTGGAGACCCATAGGAGTTTTCTATGCAGAGAACAGACAGGAGGCAGGAGGCAGTGTAGCCTGGGTGGGGGTTGGGACACTCAGGCCAGAGAGTTCAGTTTGCCAAGAGGAGCCTGCAGGAAAAGCTGCCAGATCCACTCAAGTATCTAAGCAGTGTAACAGCCCAGAGAGAGACCCCTGAGAAGCGATACCCTACCAGAGCAGAGTCCCGCCAGCCCCACAGTCAATGTCATCAAGGCCAGCCTTGTTGTGCTGCTGAGGGGCAGCAGCACACAGCACAGAGTACTCAGGAGACTGCCAATTCCAGCATCATCCTCAGTACCCTGCCCTGCAGTAAAGAGCTCATTGTTCATCGTGCATGCGCGTGCATGTGCATGCGCGTGCATGTGCGTGTGTGTGTGTGTGTGTGTGTGTGTGTGTGCGTGTGCGTGTGCGTGTGCGTGTGCGTGTGCGTGTGCGTGTGTGTGTGTGTGTGTGTGTGTGTGTGTAGGCGGTTTTAGACTGCTTTGCTTTTCAAAATGTATTTATAGCTTTCTTCCTGTGCGCTGTATCACATGTTGGGGGTGGAGGGAAAAAGTGAGACAAAAATAAACTCAGTGCAAACCCTTAACCTTGTAGGATCTCTGAGGCCAGAATTCCCTTCCTATCAAGACTCTGGGAATCTTCAACCATGCTCGGGTACTAGAGACATTCACAGCTCTATGGACTCTGTCCATGGGGTATATCGCAGAAGTCTGTATGTCCAGAGGTCCCCACACTCCCTTCTCCCCTGTACATTCTGCACCTCAAACCCCAGCAGCTGGTACCTGGGTATCACTGCATTGAGACAGCTTCCAGTCTGAGGACAGAACACTGTCCCTCAGAAGGAGCTGAGTGACATCAAGCTTAAGACAACATCATAGTTAGGTTATATTACACACAAAGTTAATGCCTATATTCTCCATTGATCTTGTATTTACCAAGAAATACACTCAACTGTCCCAGGATTATTGAAGACCATAGGATCACCCCCAAAGTCCTCATAAGATGTTCACAGGTTCAGTTTTGGGGAAATTTCTGGAGTCTAGGAAGGATGTTAAAATAAGAAGACACACAACTATTATTTGGGGTAGTGTGTGTGTGTGTGTGTGTCTGTGTGTGGAAGAGAGAATGTGTGTGCACACACATGCATGCACACACCCCTATAAAGAAAAAATGGAGTAACTTAGAGAAAACCTCTCTCAGCAGGTTAAACAGAGGATAAACAAAGATAAAGAGAGATGTAGTGGATTGAAAGATGTGAGGAAATCATGCAGAACTCATCAGAGAGATAAAAACTGTGGGGAAAGAAGTCCATTAGACGGCATGGTCAGTAGAGACTTGAGGCAGTGACCTCTGAGATCCAATGACAAGAGAAACCCAGCCATGGGAAGAAACAGGGCAATGAGTGCAAAGGCCCCCAGGTATGGTAGGATCAGGTCCCTGAATGACAGAGAGCAGATCTGTGGCCCTACTGTATGACAAAAGGTTGTGGGAAGAAATGTCAATAAGGCAACAAGCTCAGACACGGACAAGAGGATTCACTCCAGCTGAGGGCCCAGAAGAACTTTAGAACAGTAAGAATTGACCACGTGCCCACTCGATAACTGGCTCTTCGCTGACTATCTCACGCACTCGCTTGCTCTCACCCACACGTACCTGCTCATGGTCACCCACCCACTCGCTCTCTCACCTATTCACTCATCTATTCATTCTGTTGCTCACCTGTTCCCTCCCCCACCTCCCAGACAGGTGGAAGTAAGGAGAGAGCTTCCTATATGATGGCTGTGACTGTCAAGAAGACTTCTGCGTTGGGACATTGGGAGGAAGCACTGATCCAGAGACCTCTGAGGTCCCTCCAACCATTGAGGTAGGAGGATTCTGTACACCAAGGCATTGTGCATGCTTGAATGTGAGACCAGGCTTCAGCCTCATGGCAGAGTCAAAAAGAAGAGGCAACTGTGTGAGCAGACCATGGTGGAGGCTTGGGCAGGAAGGCAAACACGTGATAGGGAGGAAGAAGCCCTGGGGTACCAGGAAATGAGGCCAAAAATGGGGACAGTAATCTATGTCCTACTTAGTGCCAGACCCTTGTGAAGACAGCTCCTCCACAAGAGGATGCAGCCTGACAAGAGACTGGCTTAGATGTGTGTGCCCTTGACACCATTTGCTCCATCAGACCTCAAGGCCATGTATTTCTGTGGGGACACACAAGGAAGACAAACTTAGAGAAGGCTTCATCCCCTCCCCTCCCTTCCCCTCCCCTCCCCTCCCCTCCAGCCTCTCTCAAATCAGAAGCCCAGGAGACCTGAACTGCAGATAGGTTAAAAACAGCCAGGATCTCACATCTAGAATCCCAGCACTGGGAAGGTACCCCAGGCAGGAGGAGTACCATGAGTTCAAGGATAGCTTAGGCTAAATAAAATGGTGAACTCCAGCCATTCTGAGCTACATTATAAGAACTTGTCTCAAAATCAAGGAAAGGAAAAGAAAAAGGAAGGAAAGGGAGAGGGAAAGGAAGAAGGGGTGAAGAAAGAAAGGGGAAAGGAAGGAAGGGGGAGAGAGAAATGGGGGAGGAGAGGAGGGAGGGAGGGAATGATTTGAGGACTCTGTCCTGCCTTTCTCTTCCACACTGCCATCTCCAGCCCAGCCACTATCACTTCCTGCCAGGGCACAGCTTCCTGGCAGGCTCTTGCTCCAAGGCTGGCCCCTCCCCACTCCAAACAGCAGCCAGAATTCCTAGAAGGAGGATGATGTCATTCCCTTGCCTCAAACCACCTTGTCTCTCACTTCTCTGAGATGCCTTCAAACTCCTCACACACAGAGCATCCCATGATATCTAGCCCTGCCTGCCTCTCCCAGCTGTTCCTTAAAACTTGAGCCCTTCCATGTCATGCCTGAACTTCCTGCTGACTGAGGCCACCATAGGTGTCCAGAGGGTGGGAATGAGCAAGTTGGGTGGACTGGAGTTTCAGCTGCACTCTGCACTCTCCTCTGTATCTGCCGAGATTATTCATTTCCACCAGTCCTTCCAGTGCTCCTCTGAATGCCAGCTCTAGATTGGTCACTGAATCCTTGGCTCAGCTCGGCTTCTGGACACAGCTGGGGATTGGTTCTTGTGGCACCTAGGACACTGTCATCTAGGGACAGTGATGGAGACTTGAAAGTGGGGAGCCTAGAGTCCAAGGAGGATCATGAAAAGACCCCTGCTTTAGGAACCCACCATGTACAAGTCAGCCCAGTGTCCCGGGATGGGCGATTAGCAGGTCAGAGCATGCCATCAAAGAAGGTTGAACTGTAGGCACCTTTGTGGACTGGTCCACCTTGGACAACTGCCACACCCAGGATCTTATTGGTCCCTAAGATGTATATGTATCTTTAGCCCCACTTTTGTCTGTACAGCCAAGTCCCACCTACAGGAAGTGGTCACCCTAGGAGCCTAAACAGACCCGAGAGACCTCAGGACTTGTGGCCTTAAGCAAGACACGGAGACTCACACAACACTATTGAAACCCTGGAGAAATCACTCACATGGAAGTGTGACCAGGGCAGGTCTTAACCAAGGCCAAACTAAACCCAGATCAACTTAATGAGATTCTTGTTTGAGGCAGCAGGTTTCAAGATATGTCCTTGGGTGACAGTCAGCATTTTTCTGCCAAATGATGGAAATGAAATATATGATGCATGATTCCTACCCAGCCCCAAATACAAGGCCTCAAAATTTAAGTCTCTACCCAGTCTGCTCCCTCTGGTCATGAGTTCCTCTGTTCAAATAGCTGTGTGTTTCTAGTATGCACCAAGCTGCAAACAGGGTTGGTGTGAATCTCAAGTGTTGTAATAGACCAGTTCTTGGTATGGGACCACTCAGAGTCATCTGTATATAGACAGTTGGGGAAACAAGCCACCAAAGAGTAAGAGTAATGGCCAAACTCAAAATCACTTTGGAATTCTCCAGCCCACACTCTTTCCAACCTTACCTCTGGCCCACCTTTACCCAGAACTCCTCTGACTTGTAAGCACCCAGAAAAAAAAAGGCCATTCCATTCTTTTCCCACCTCTGTGTCTGATCTAACATCCTGTGACTAGCAGAGAAAACCTTTTGGGATATACCTTTACTTAATGGACCGCTAATTACCAACCCAAAAGCTAAGATTGTCTTCAGGTGGCATCTGAGACCTATAACAGTGACTGCCCTGTCCGGCTGTACCCAGTTTACCCATTGTTACCACCAATATATTTGATGCTTTGTGGATTTTTTTTTTAATTCCATGACTACAAAAGCTCACGACACTGCTTCCATGGAGAAATGTGTTATCTGGGGCAACCTGAATTTGGCTCAGAATAAATGGCCTATTATTTTCCCTTCAGAGTGAGAGCTGGTTTGAATCTACACTTCCATGTAACCAATCATGGGCAAGAAGCTCTTTTGGGGTTCCAGAGGAAACAGAATGGAGTCCATCCCTGCAAGCTGCTCTTGACCAATCAGCTGGTGTCTGGCTCTGCCCACCACAAGTGAATGCAGCAGAGCTCTCCACCCACTTGTCCAGCATGCAGCCCTGCAGCACCATGGGCTTCTATCTGCTGAACTTGGCTCGAAGCCATGTTGGAAATAAGATGATAATAAATGTAAGAGACTGGTGAAAACCAAACCATTTTTAATATGCAATTCTGAAGAAAGGGACACCAGTATAAAAAAAAGGTCAAAAATTACCTGCATGCTGGTTTGGCACACAATAGTGGTTCTTGGTTTTTGTTTTTGTCCTTGTCTAAAGAAATTCCTGCCCTCTTCTGCCATAGGCAGGACTTGCCCAATTTCCAGATCCTGCATCCTATTGCCTTAGAACACAGCTCTGATCCTGGACTCAGTTGTTTGACAGACTTGTAACTTCCCAACCTGAGAGAAGTAGCTGCCAGCCAGGGGGAGGGAGCCAGCACCTCCTGCTTATCTGTGACTCTGATGAACCTTAAGTGCACCACATGCTGAACATGCACTATAAACAATGATTTCTTACAGCTAGAACCCTCTGGCTGGATCCTCTGTGAAGCGTGGTTGTTCAAGCCTTCCTTGGGTCTATCTTTAGATGGGCAGCTTACCACCTATGTCAAGAAAGCTGTCCCACTGGCCACCTCTCTCTTTTAGGAGACCAGTCCATGACGAAAATTACAATGAGCTGTGCTGGGCTAGAGAGAGGGCTCAGCCGTTAAGAGCACTGACTGCTCTTCCAGAGGTCCTGAGTTCAATTCCCAGCAACCACAGGGTGGCTCACAACCATCTGTAATGGAATCTGATGCCCTCTTCTGGTATGTCTGAAGACATTGACAGTGTACTTAACTAAAACAAATAAATAAATCATTTTTTAAAATGAGGGGTGTTAAGGTGGGTGTGAGGTTTGGAAAGACTATTATTCCATATGCCACTTGGAGAACATTTACAGAGAAAAGCCCCTCTATAGACACCACGATGAGCACAGTTAATGATGTACTGCCTGATTGCCCTGTGTTTCTTCTAAATTGAGACAGAGCATCAGAAAGGTGGCCATTACCCACCCACCCAAGTGATCTCTTTCACCTGTTACAGAATCATGGGCCACTTGCTGTTCTTGGCGCCTGACGGGGCACAAAAGAGAACCGCAGTGGGAGCCAGCACAGGCCTAGTCATTAACTCTCATGTGAGGTTACTGTGGGTGTAGAACCATCTCATGTGATTGGAGGCTTGGCAAGACATACTACACAACACACACACACACACACACGGGAGGCCAGCTGAGCACCGCTCTGAGTATGCATATATGTGTGATTGCCTTTGGAGAGAATGAAAAAGCACTTGAAGGAACAAAAGAAAACAGTATTTCAGAAGTTGATAGAGAGAGACCATCTTGAGCAGAATATTTTTATAACCACATCAGATGTAAGTCTATGGAGAACAATGCAAAAGGTATTTTTATTATAACTCTTCTAATTTTCCAAGAAAACACATGTGCTCTTATATCAGAGGCATAATGGTAAAGTGCCCAGGAGTTTTAATCAGCTAAGGGGACCATCACAGGCACAGAGGCAGCAGGATGAGAAGGCAGGATATTACCCATGGCTTCCCAGAGGAGGAGGAGGAGCACATGGGGAGCACTGGGTCAGGCAGGAGGCAGGAGCAGCAGCACAGAGCCTTTATTAGGGTTTCTAATCCTCCAATTTAGATGAATGGGGAGTGTAGGGTAAGCAGCTTGAGATAGCCTGGAACTGGACAGCCTGCATGATGAGGGGCCTCCAGGCTATGGAGGGGTGGGTTCTTTAGAAAGGAGGATGGGACTCGGTTTGATTCAAACATGAAAGGTGTGCTCATGGGGAGTCTTCTGCCAGCCCGCACCCCCTTCGCCCCCGCAAGGCCACATCTTCCACAAGGCCCTGGCTTTATAAAGCATTGAAGATAAAGATGACTTCCAAGTTTATTACCCTCAGGGCCTTGGGCAGGTTCTTCCTCAGTTTCCCCATATGCAAGTTGAGGGTGATATTCTATAGTACACAGGGCTATAGGAAGGCACTGACTCTCAGAGTCCTCTGTGAGTGGCTGAGCCAGGATCTGAGTCAGGACTCCCCAGTACAGGATCTGAAGCTCAATTCCATGAGCAATGTAAACCTGCAGCGACTATTCTTGGGTCGTGGAGTCAACACACGCTCAGGCTAAGAACCAGGGGGCTTGCTCTAGAGCTTCCAGGAGATATTGGAAGAGTGAGGTATGGAAACGATAAAGAGAGGGTGCTCTTCTTCTCTGCGTGCTCTAATCTGTGTATCAATAGCATGATTCATGCAGCTGTTTCCCCTCTCCTGTTCTCCCAGCTCCACTTTAATTGATGGGTCTGTCCTGGAGGAGGGGCTCTGAATCTCATTACATTATACCGGGGCTGAGGCAGATCAATTCCCTCTAGAAACGAGGCAATAAATTGTCCATGGACATTACGAGCAAACCTGCAGCCACTAAGGAAATACACACACAAAGCAGGTTTCCTCTGGTCCTGGGTTTATAAGTTCACTCCCATCCCAGGTTGACGTTTTTTGAACCAGCAGTTGACATGAGGTGTAGACGTCTCTTAGGACAATCTCCAAGAAACAGGCTTCTTTCTACAAAGGCAGATTCATAAATAATGACAACCTGCATGGTATTGTTATAAACAGCCCAGTGCTAGGTCACAGGGGTCAAGAAAGCCTTTTCTTATGTAACCACGAAAGGCGAAGCTTATGAAGACTGCACCGACCACAGGGAGAATGGCTTTGAGATCAGACAAATGCAGCTCATAAGGCTGGATATTGATTATGGCCATAAATATTACAAGCAAACATACACATGAGGCTAAAAATGATACAGGTGAAAAGGCTAATGGTGATTTTGCTTTTATAAGTTTTGGTTTTCTTCTCACCAGCTTTTCTCTATTTTTTTTCCCTATAAGAAACACACATCACTTAAATTTGAGTTTTTGTAATTGGAAGGCTTCGATAGCTACAGATGTTAACTATGACTTCCGTTCCAGTGCCTGAGGACCTATGTAAGGGACCTTGAGGAATGACACTTACACCTTTCACTGGTTCAGCAGTCTTCCACCCTGTTCTGTGGCACTGGAAGAATCCATTCTTGATCTGTTTCAGGAGCTTGTTTTATGCAGCCTGAAATCTTTCCATTTGCAAATAAAAGCCACACGCAGAATATTGGAAGCCAGAAACCGGTGCCGCTTCACCATTCCCAGTCCTGTGAGGACACATCCCAGAGTCCTGAGATTGTCTGCCACCCACCCCATCACTTTATGTCCTATACTTGGCAGCCGCATCAAGCCTGGACAAGTACGCATCTCTCACCCACTTCCAGTCTGACTACCCCGACTCCCTCCAGGGAACAACCAGGCTGATGGTTCCAGAAGGTGTGTTCAGAGGCAGCTCCTTTCACCACTAAGCTGAGGCTGTTACTGCATCAAGTTCTTAGCCCCACCCTGCCTCAGCCCCACACCCTGAGGTCTAGTCTAGTCCAGTTTCTGGCCTTGCTCTCTACAGTGCTGAGTGCTGTATAACTACCAGTAAAAGACACATTCTGTATTTCCACGGGTATTTCCAGACTGCTTTCCCAGTCGCCTCCTATCTGAGATATTGACAAGAGAATACTACTGTCAGAAAGGAAACTGCCTTAGACGTGAGGCCTGGAGCAGCAGCAGCCACTTTGTAACCATCAGACAACACACCAGGAGACATGAGCATCCTGGAGACAGTAGGCTTACAAAATAGAGGGCAGCCAAGTGGTAGGCAGCATTAGGAAGGTGCCAGGAAACCCTGAGAAGGTGTCTGAATCTCCACTCGTCCTCTCTCCTCTACTTCCTGGTTCTTCTCCTGAGTCACACTAACTCATCCTCTGGGCACACTCTAGCCCGGGAGAGAGAACACCAGTAATCTTTATGTACATCTGATATGGCCGTCTGTGAAAGAATCCAAACTAAAGTTGCCTAGAAAAAACTGGCCTTTCCAAAGGAGACACTAGGTAATCTCAGGGAGGACAGACTACCACCTTGAGCAGAGTTAGGCTTTCAGTCTGTGACTGGGTCCTGTACCACGGGTCCCTACCACTCCACCCTCTTTCTCTGGGCTATGGCTCTTTTTTCTCTTAGAACACCCTCCAGCTCCAGTTAGTTTGGAGTTCTAGATAGTTGAGAAGGGCATATCCTGCCAGAGTTCTGACTTGGTGTGTGGCAGATGCCAACCAATCATCTTTGAGAGGGGTGGAGCCATGCCACTTGACACAGTCAAGCATCTTCATCCACCGTGGAGAACAAAGCAGAGACAAGACCAGTCCATGGTCTCCTCTCTCAAACTATATGATGCACTGGCTTCTGTGAGACACCAAGGAGAGCCAGGGCACCTTCCAGGCAACAAGGCAAAAGCAACTCCTTCTTCCAACTGTCACAGCTTGGATTCCTCCAGACATAGAGGCTGAAGTCAGTATGTGCATTCAGGTTAACCCAAGGGGAGAGGAGCCTAGTGTCCAGGTGGAGATGGAAGTCACCCCTGTATCAACAAACAAGGAACCTCTGAGAAGCACACGGAAAACCACTGAGGTGTTCTGCTTCCTGCACAGGCAGGTGCCTGAGGCCACAGGAGAGCTCTGCTGGCCAGCAAGGGTTGCAGGAGAGGCTGACTAGGGGGTGTGCCATGGCCCCAAAGCCTCTGTACAACAGACCAGAGAATGCAAGCCCAGGGCTGGAAATGATCAGACAAGGGAACATTCAGCTATACACTGGCATTTCCAGGACACACACACACACACACACACACACACACGCACACGCGCGCACACACACACACACGCGCGCGCACACACAAAGGAATATCCTGCTGGTAGCTACACATTATTCCACAAAACTCTCTAATTCTGTGATCCATATGAAGCTCTCATGCCCCAGTTCTAGATAGAGAAGCAAGGTTCAGACTCACTAAGTAACGTAACATCCTTGGGGCCGTCCACCTGGGAGTGAGCAAGCAGATCAGCACTGGAATCCTGATCTGCCTTTTCTCTACAGCCCAGGAGCACCCAAGAGCACCAGCCATATCCCCACCCCAGGGACCTTAAGGGAAGGAGAAATTGGAATGAGATGCTCTGAGAGCTGCAGCCTCCTCACACAGCCCTGCTCTGCCAGGCTGGCGTTGCAAACACTAGACAACCGTCCATTTAAACCCCAATACATCTATGAGCCTGAACTGTATCATGAAGGAAAACCTAGTGGAAAAATCAAAACAAAGCAAACAACAGAAGACAAACAAAACAAAAAGGAAGAAAGAAAAAGAAAACCAAGAGCAGCAACAAAAACGTTAGTGACCCATCCACAAAGAAGAACGACCGTAAGCTGCTGAAGTCAGAGCATTGTCAGCCTCCGCCCAGGCTCTCCCGAGACCTGCAGTGTTTCATTCTTGAGGCTGGAAAGCCCACACCCAGCCCCAGCAAGGTATTTAATTATCGAGCATCCTAGCGTTTCAGCTGTGCTCACCACAAGTCCTGCTTTGCACAGGTCACTGGGAGTCACTGGGCCTCCACCAACTCCCATAAATCATTGCAGCCTGGCAGAAGCCCAGGCACAGGGCAGCAGCGGCAAAATCATACAGAGTGTGAAGAGAGGCCGTTGGTCATTCATCAGAGAGCCGGGGCCAGACGGACACAAAATGATGACTAAGAACAAATGGTTTGTGTCCCTGAGGGAAAGGGTTGGAAGGAAAGGGCAACATTTGAGAAAGAAACCACATGGTTAGTCTTGTTGTCAGGGGAAGCCCCCACAGGAGACCCCAGAGTTCAAGGGCAAGTGAAAGAGAAGATAACTTCTCATAGGTCACCACAACACCCAATTATTTTACATCCCAGGAAGGTATGGTTCATTAAGGGACAAGCAGACTCTGGGCTTCAGTAAAGTTGGGTAGGGTCCTGGGGCACTGAGCAATTGGTTCAGTGTCACAGGAGGAGAGAATCAGGCTTCTGGAATATAAATGGGGTAATTCTGCTCCTGAGTCACAATGCCGACCAACGGATATGACCCAGGACCACACTCTACATGGGGACAGGGGCCAATGAGACATGGAACTCAGGCTGTGCTAGATTCAGATTTCACTTGTGATGTTTGACTTGGTGTGTTTGACAGTGGGAGTGGAGAGGAAGAGGGGGAGGGGAGCAGAGCACACCCCAGCTGGCTCATGAAAATGAATACTTACTGCCTGCTCATCCCAAGGGTACCCTAAAGAAACTACTAGACAGCTTCTGTGGCTTCGATTTAATTTATCCTCCTTTACAACGGTCTTTTGTGGTTAGCTTATTGGGGCCTCTATGCCTAGCAGCATACCGACAACTCCTGCTTTGAGGGATTTCTGAAAGCATCAACCATATCTTTGCAGGCCAGATGGGCAGAGTGTCCAGAAGGACTCAGACAATCTATCTGACAAAGGTCCCACCTTCCTCCCATTGTAGCCAAGGCTGAGGGTCACTGGGCCAGACACATCCTCTGCCTGGGGTGGGGAAGAGACCCCCAGGTGCCACACACTTACTCAAGGCTGAAGCAAGGCTTAGGGTTTCTCAGGCAGCACTTTCCACTGTTCCTCAGTGGGGCAAGCCTGTCCTCCATTTCCCAGGAAAAGCCAGTGGTGAGATCTGGGATCTGGGAGGAGAGAAAGGACAGCAGAGCTGAGGGACCTCTCGGGGATCAGATCCCCATCTGATCCAAAAGACAGTATCTCTCTTGGCCCCACTCAGAAGGTCTCCCCTATGGGAACCAAGCAGTCAGAGGCAGTAGTCACCAAGGCTCCTCCCCAGCTGGCTGGCTTATGGCCATAGGGAGGGATAAGAATATAAAGGAAGTGCAAACATGGAAGCATGACAGGTCAGCTAGCCCACCTCAGATCCCAGTGTGTCTGCAAGAGAGACAAGCCAGTGTGGACAAGGTTCTTGGAGCCCAGAGTATTAGCAGGAGGAAGCCAAAGAGCATGTCCAGACCAGTGGGGATTAATACCAATGTGGGCAAGAAGGACCCTCTTGTTATCTCTGTCCCAAGAGTTAATGCTCAGAAAATCTGCCAGGAAAGAGGCAAAGATTAACTCCATGCCCCCTTTACAAAGATCCGTAGAGATGCTCCCTAAGTTAGTAACACCGCGGTCCCTCTCTGCTGGGAGGTCAGCTGTCATTGGCTCAGTACCTCGCAGTTAGCAGGCACTGGCATTGAAGATAAACAGGGAAATAAGGAAGTGCCCAGAGTGACCACTCATTACACATCCCAGAGCTGGATGAGGATACAGGACAGGGATGTGGGTGTCGTTCACAGGCCCTCTTTATATACGCAACTTTCTCTTGCAGGTCTCTGAAAGACCCTAGGAAGGAGGCCTGCAGACCTGCAGCTCACTTCTGCCTCTCTCCAGGCTGTCCTAAATTTTAATTAGCAATAATCATCATAAACATTTCAGAGTACTTGAGCATTTACAAACCACTTTGCACGCATTATCTCCCTGGGAACCCATGGAGTTCGGTATGTGGGGATCTGTGAGTGAGCTGCTTTCTGGATGGTAGCCAGGGCATTGCCTGTTGCAGTGGGGACTGGGTTTGGCATTCTCTGTAGCCTCTAAGTATTAGAACTCTTACACAGGCTGCTATTTTTGATTGGTCACAGCCAAGCAGCAATACACGGAAATTTAATAATTCCTGGCTCTTGATGAGAATCTGATATTCACGAAAGGTGTGCATCTCACTTGAGAGTCACAGCAAAGGAGGGTGGAAGGACTCAAACATGGGTCTGCCCAACTTCAAGAGATCATAGGACAGTGACAATAATGATAATACAGGATACCAACTGATGACACCTGAGCCAAGCACAGAGCCTGGTGCTTGGCATGTTCTATTCAATTTTTCACTGCTAACAAGAAAAGGAGGACATGGTGCCAGCAGAAGTGGACGGAGAGGTTTGTGGAGCCACCCTGGGGCAGGAGGCTGGAGGAAGGATAAGTGTAACTGGGTCAGGCCCAAACTAGAGATGGAAAGAGAGTCTGAACACTCATGTGAAGAAGCACACTCTGGGCAGTGTGATCCTGAGTAGGGGACGGGGTTGGGGGGCTTGGAGCCTTGGGAGTTACAAGTGGGAGGGTCTATCTCACCATCGCTTCAGCCTGAGTCAGGTTTCATCCACTGGGGCTATGGTTACTTCTAAAGCCCATGAATATTACCCAACCATATATTACTCAACCCCATCTATAATCCCAGCCCTGGGTAGGCTGGGGTAGGAACACTGTCATGACTTCAAGGCTATCCTGAAGTAGAAAGTGAAACCCTGTCTTAAAAGAACAAAATAAACACAAAAGTTGAAATGCAACCGTGACCTCCATTGGTCTAAAAGCAGCCAGCCAGCAAAGTGCCTATGCCCTCAGGCTAGGACACTATAGTTATGATCCGAAGAAAAAGCTACATGAGTTGACTGAACCCAATTTCTAAGCACAAAAGACATCTGCCCTCCCCAGTCTCCCTCAAACTCCAGCACCAGGAGCAGACCCTGGGCTTTGAGTGCCCTCCCTCTGTTCATATCCATTCCTCTGCTCCCGTCTGCCTCATGCATTTCCTACTCCTTCGTTTCAGTACATGTTTTATATTTCCTCATTCAGGAGTTGTTCTGAGGTCTGTCCTCCGCCAGCCAGCTCAGTACAGAGGAAAAGAGTGGTCAGCAACAGATATCTGTCTGTCTGTCTGTCTACCTGCCTGCCTGTCAGATGTGTGGAGTGTTTTAAGCAACAAGCAGGACCAGGGTTGGTAGAAGAGACAGGGCAGCCTCATTTCCACTGCTGTCTGGACGTAAGAACCAGAGCTCTGGTATCAGGGAATTGGAAGTGAGCTCCCCAACAGTGGAGCTGATGGCCTTTGTTCAAGGCCAGCCTCGGGAACCCCACTCCTCAAAGCCAGAGTCCTCCAGACTTGCAGTCCTCCATCCATAGCTGCCTATTCCCTGCTCTACGCAGCCTCCCAGGCTTTCTGCCCCAGCCCTTGAACTACTAATTCCAATCTCCCAAGCCCTCAGTTCAGCTTGGGTGGGGCCTCCTCCTGGTTGCTGGTTCAGCTGCACTGCCCAACTCTTCCCCAGCCCAGGAGTCTCTCCCAGCAGTCTCTGTGCAGTATTGCCACTGACTCCAGCTCGGTGCCCCTTGGCAGGACCGTGACACCAGCCCCACTCCTCTCCCAGACCCAGTTCGAAGTCCTTCGAGGGGCCCACCAACACAGAGCTGAAATTAACACATGGAACTCACAATATTAAGAGACATAACGTTTATAGCCATCTATAAATGGCAAGTGTTCATGAGACACATGATGATTGAATTCAGTGGAGCTCATTAAGTCAGAAATAAAACTCGGTCACAAAAGGCCCTGGGACAGTGTTCGTGTTTCTTCCACTAAACGTGTATCATGGGAGGGTCCTAAACTAGTGAAGCAAAGACATTCAACACTTAAGAGCAAAGGTGAAAGCAGTGAACGAAGTTCTCTGTGGGCACCCATATGCATCTCTATGCATACATACACTCACGCACACAACAGCTATCAGCTGGACAGCTCTGACAGGCAGCTGCAGCTGGGCTCTGGGTCTCCAGAGAGCACGTGGGGTAGATGACAAATCACCTTTGTTGCTCAGGCAGTGTTTTATGGAGGTGGGGGCAGGTCCTTGTGGGGACACAGATGGGGACTGAAAGACGGAGGCTTCCCTGGGAATCTGCAGGAAAAGCCGTGGGGACAAATGTTCCTACACGCTGCATCCTTGGGCCATCAGCCTTACAGGGGGTGGCTATGATCAGCGATTCCGAAGTGCAGACCCCCCCAGAAGCTCATCTAAGTCAATATGGCAGATGTTTTTAAGGTTGCTTTGCTTTTTTCCACCATGCAAGTGTTAGGTGCCCCTTTGAGACACTTGGGGAAACAGATTGAAACAAACACTAACTCTGCCTTCCCGGGGCTGTGTGTGAACAAAGCTGGCATTGTAAAGCTGTAGGAGGCCTCTGTACTTGACACTCTACCTTTCCCCAGTGTTATCTTCCCAAAGGCTATTATCCACAGCTCCTTCCTCACTGGCTCCTCACACCCAGAGACAGTCTTCAGTCCGCACAGCTCCCAGCGCTCAGGGCCCATGAAACAGTGCTTCATGATTTGCACTGTACCATTGTTTTATTAATACAACTGGATGTCTTTCCAATTCCTGATAGTTTTTTTTTATTACAACTCAGACTCATGATAAATTGTACAATTAGTTATATCTGTGTCTCAGTGACTGAGAAGCCACAAAGGGGGTTATTACTGTCAGGCAAAGCAAAGACCTTGCAATGGTGGGCAATGGGTTGGTGTCTTGAGGCTGTGGTGAGGGCATTACCACAGTATGGCCCAAGCTAGAAAGCACCTGGTATGAGAGACGTGACCGATGAGGAGAAGTCAACAAGGCAAACATCCATCAGGACTTCTGACAGAGGGATGTGGAGAGTAGAAATGAAGAAGAGATGGACCCTCATGACGCCTGAGGCATACAAATGTTTTCTGAACCATGAAGGACCATAGCCCACTCTCCACCAGAAACCACACCGATGGGTAAATGCTTGGTGGCTATAAACATGTACACTTTCCCACTAACTCTATTTGTAAATCTTGGCAAAATGAGATTTTCAACATGCAGATACTTTCATAAATATAAAAAAAATTGAGGCTTTCCAAATAAGTCTCACTTCGAAATAGTGCTGTGTCACAGAACGAACTTTGAGCTACTCTCTTAGTTAGGGTTTCTATTGCTATGAAGAGACACTGTGACCATAGCAACTCTTTTAATTTTGTTTTTCATAGCAACTCTTATAAAGGAAAACACTTCATTGTGGCTGGCTTATAGTTCAGAGGTTCTGTCCATCATCCTCATGGCAGGAAACACTCAGGTAAACACTGTGCTGGAGAAGTTCTACATCTGGATCAGCAGGCAGCAGGAAGAGAGAGTGACAATGGGTCTGGCTTAAGCTTCTGAAACTTCAAAGCCCATCCCAAGTGACATACTTCCTCCAAAAGAGGCTACACCTACTCTAACAAGGCCACATGTTCTAATCTTTTCAAGTAATGCTACCCCCCTATGAGCCTATGAGGGCCATTTTCATTCAAACTATCATGGCTACTTAGGTCATAGTTTGTTCAAGGCCATTCATTAAAACTTCCAACATAAAAAAAGCTGGGAACTCCAGAATCATCATTTTCAAGCCACAATAAAGAGGAAGGCCTTCACCTACGCAAAGGCTACAGATGTTGCCCAAGCCTCTGACTTATTGACCAGCAGTCATTGTTTTTTCAAGCTAGGATGTGTGCCATAACAAAGTTAGAAGTTAGGTTAAACACTTCTTTATCCCAAACCCAACAATCCATTTAGGGACAAGCAAACTGTTTTGTGAGGCGAGTATACTAACACTTCATTGCTTGACTCTGAAGCCATTGGGCCATATTGATGGCATGTGTGCTTTTGAGAAATAAGAACTCAGACTCCTCAGCTGTCTCCTAGCCTGGTGATGGCAGAAGCTTGAACTGGAAGCACAAGAGATAGAAAAGTGAGATGCACTGTGGACTCCTTGTTAGCAGAGCAGCAAGGAAAGTGAGCAGTTCAGTGCACAAAATGAGCACCAAAGCTGTGTGCAGCAGGGACTCACATAAGCCCAGACCAAGGGATGCCTGTAGAGTTCTCCATCTGCCTGTGCTCCTGAAGAGACAGGAATCAATGGGACTCATGGACATCCCGCGCAATGACCCTCCTGTACTACCCTCTCATGAAGAATAAGATAAGGAAGTCCTGAGGATGTCCCATCTGAAAGGGCAGTTGTGACAATGATCAGTTCCACAGGAGCTGCCCCGCAGTGAGCAAGCTGCCTTGGTTCTCCCAGGCCTGGAAGACTGGAAGGTTATGATGGCTTTTACATGATTGTTTTATAGTCTTTATAAGTGTTTATAGCCTTTAAATGCCCTGCATGTGTCTACAGGACTCAGGAGACACTTCAGATGCAGAAGAAACCAGAGGCGGATCCAGGAGAGAATGGATTCTGGAGGGATGATGCTCTGTGTGCTATGGCGCAGAACTGAGAATCGGGGACCACCCACCCACTCTCTTGGACACAGATTTTCTCCTCTCTCTCCCTAGAGTGCAAGAGCGCACAGGGCTGGTCTCTGTATACCCGGGGCTTTGACAATCAGGGGCAGTGCTGATAATCTCCACAGCCAGGTGATGCTTCAACTTGCCTGCAGAGATCGGCCTCTTCACCTTTGTTCCAGGCTCACCTTGGGATTATTTCTGTCACGAGTACCAACTCAGTGCATCCCCTAATACATCTTAGCCCATTTTTCCAGTTTCCCCCTCTCATAAAGCTTTTAGAAAAGCCAACACAAGCTTTGTAAATCTCAAAACACCAGGCATTTTTAAGAACTTTAAACAACACACGTCTAAGCAGACCCTCCCCAGGGTCCTCCTGTGTGGGCAGTAGCTTTGATCTGTACACAACAGACACTCTTGAACTGTAGCCCATCTGGAAGAGTAGATACAGAACTACCCCCGGGGCTTGCTCAGCAACCTTACCCACGAATGAGGCCCTGCATAGACCAAGCAGAAGGAACTGCAAGCCTGCCTTATGGACTTCAGACCTGATTCCATCCCCCACACTCAGGACTGGGTATCACCTCCTCACCCTTCATCACAGCCGCCTCAACAGTGCTTGTGATATCTGGCTGTGAGCAAAGGTCAAAGTGCCTCTTTCGTTGGGCAGGTTGACAGTCGGGGTTTGTGGAAGAGGAAGGTACAGCCAGGAAGGAGATATGGGAAGGGCCAGGCACGATATATAACCACAAGGACCCATTTCCCTCCCAGCACCGGGTAAAATAAGACTGGGAAGATGGCTGAAACTGGTAAAGTACTTGCCATGCAAACACAAGAAGCTGAGTTTAGCCCTGCAGAACTCATCTCAGAAAGCAGGGCACAGTCGTAGGCACCTGTAGTTCGAGTGCTGGGGAGGCCGAGACAGGATGAGCCCTAAGCTTGCTGACCAATAACTCAAGCTAAATCAGTGGGCTACAGGCTCACTGGGAGATTCTGTGTCAAACACTAAAGTGGAAAGAAAGGCACTGGCTTCGACCTCTGGTCTTCACACATATGTACACCTGCACAGACTTATGTAGACACAAAAGAAGACAGAATGGCTTTATGATCAAGATACTAGATCCCCAATCAGGCCAATGGTTCGTTCTCCCGGGGCGTAGGTTTCTGCAGTAAGACAGTTGGGCTGATTCACCCCCAGGTCTCAGATAACTGTTTTAGTTTTTCAACTTAATTTGAATCCATCCCATTTCAATTCTGCTTAATATCACACAAGACCAATTCTTCTTATTCGCTGCAAAAACCTGTCAAAGCCCTTTCATAACATGCTGTCAGCTTTCTTCTCTCTCATCGCTGAAGACAAATGATGTTTTGCTTCCGCCTTTGCTTCACCCCATCTTCCAAGTTTGCTACGGAGACAGATGGCCCCTCCATCAAGGAGCATGCCTCCTTCTCAATGTCTCCGCTCATCTGCCTCATTGATTTATGGGAGAAACCAAGCAAATCAGGTGCCATCCGGACTGCCAACCCAGCTAGGTAGCAAGGGCTCTCATTTCCCCTGTGTACCAAACCTCTTTTCCACACTGGAGTAGAATGGATCCCCTACACCACATGAGATTGTCTTGCCACTCTAAGCTTCCCTTCAGCTACCTGGCTACCCTGGGCTTAAAACTGCTGCTGTCCACTGAGCCTCTGTGTCTGACTGGCCCTGAAGGTCCATCTGTTTCATCTCAGAATGGAGACCTTGAACACCTGTGCTCTGCCGTTAGTGGGACTTATTCAGCTTCCTCCTGCTTCCCTGCACAGCAGTGTCTTCTACCGAATGTCTATACCTATGGGAATATCCAGAGAGATGTAGGAAGCCCCTCCAGCCTGTCACAGATTGTCTCTGGCACCTGTTGGCTCTCCAACTGGTTAAAAAAATACCTTAGATATTCAACTTAAGAAGAGGAAAATCTTTAGAGGTTATATCCCATGGTCACTTGGTCCCATGGCTTTGTGACATTTGACAGCAGGCTTCCTGAGATCTCCTAAGAAGGAGGCCATGGCTAGGTCACTCTAGTTCTCCTGGTGGTGAAGAACCTCCCCCTCAGCCTCCCCCTGGAAACCAACACAATCCCCTTCAGGTATCATGAGACCCTGATGTACTGGCTTGTGGTAAATGAATGAAAGTCAACACAATTTCTCAGTCCAGCCATTTGGTGTGAATCTACTCACCCACACAAGAGAGATGGCAAGTAAATTCTCACTATAGATAGCACAGTTCACTGTGACAGGTGTCCCTGCTATCCTGTCCTTTTACTCAAAGCACCTAGATGCCCTTCTCCTGGCCCCAGAGTATTATAGAACTCTTTCCGTCACCGATGAATTTACGGTTCTTACAATTTAGCTGCCTATTCCTAAGGACAAGGCAAAGCTGTCACTTCCCTAGCCTGCTAGCATTGCTGGATAGATGACGTTTACAGAAGTCCACATCACTGCCCATTAGCAGTGTCCTCCAAATGTAAGTCCTGCTGGTGAAGCTGCACACAAAGATCTCTCCCACCTCTGTGCAAACAGCTATTTGGAGTGGGACTTGCCCTGCTCCTCCTGACAAGAGGTAGCCTAGTTCCTCAGGTCTGGAGCAGTTTGTCACCTGCTTGTCACTCCAGGGAAAGAAGCAGTGTCACTATGGGCGTTCCAAGCTCGACCTCAGAAGATCTTAAGTCCCTGCTCTCTCAAAAACCTTCGACACATCTGCTTATGAAAACCTGAGGGAAACTCCATGAGGCTGAGGGCACTCGCAAGAGAGTGGAGCATCCTTGTTGGACAGACAAGAGTCAACAGCTATCGCCAGCCATCATCAGCCACCAGCCACAAGGTCACGCCTGACTCCACAGTCCAAGTGAAGCTACTGATGAGTGTGGGTGAGACCAGGAGAAAACTGTCCTGCAAAGCAAAACTTTGTAAATGTACAAATGAGTAGTAGGGGCTTTGAAGAAGCAAGCTTTGGGTAGCAATAGCCCAACAGTATTTAAATAACACACCCTTCTTTTTATCCAAATCATTCATTCAGTCTTGTGGTAGTGGAGATGGTGGTGGTGATGGAGGTGATGGTGGTGATGGTGGTGATGATGGTGATTTTGGTGGTGGTGGTGGTGAGGATGGTGGTGGTAGAGATTTACATAATCAGGTGTGTCCTCTCTGCCATGCCCTATGATGAATCTGCTTAAAGATTCATAGAGGGCTGAGAAGATACTCAGTCATTGAAGTGCTTGGTGCGCAAGCATGAAGACTAGAATTTGAACCCCCAAAAGCCACATAAAGGATTATGGTATTTGCTTGTAATCCTAGGGAAAAGAGATAAAGAGTCATACAGGTTCACTGGCCAGCCAGTCTAGATAAGTCAAAGAGCCCCATGCCAGGGAGAGACCTTGTCTCAAAAAACAAAATGGATGGCTCCTTAGGAATGACTTGGCCTCCAAATATATGCTCATCACTACCACTGTAACACACACACACACACACACACACACACACACACACACACACACGGACATAGAGAGGGAGAGTACCTACATGAGTGTAAAGCTCTTGTTGATCCCTGTGAGTTTAGTTATTATCCTTGTTCACTAAAGAGGAAGTGGAGACCCTAAGAGGGAGTTTGCTGAAGCTCGCAGGGCTCCCAGGTAGATATGTTTGCACTGTGTACATTCATCAGGACTTGAGCATAGCTATCTTGAGTCAATAATCCTGTGGCTGCCCAAGTGATCCCAGTGGTATTTGCCCACATAGCTTCCCAGCACATTCAAAACAGTCAAAGCCACTAGACTTCTGTGTGGAGATCTGCAATGGGCCTCCAACACCAAGAATGCTCTTGCTCATGTTAGGTTAAGGTAAACCAGAAACATTCCAGTTTAGATGAACTCACTTTTGTCCTGACCAATATGTATGCACCCTTTTCTGACCCCAGCCCTGGGCAATGGTCCTGTCATAAATTACTCCATAGTCCTACAACTGTTGACCTCTTTCTTTGGTCTCATGGGACCCTGGTGTTAGCCATCTTGTATGACTGTGTCCAAATAATTCTGGAACACCAGTGAACTGGTTCCAGTTTCTATGCCTGTCATAATTAATTACATGACCCCTCTCTTCCCTCACATCCCTTGCCTTGTTCCCATCCTCCTGCATGGGGGCTGGGGCACAAACATGTCTGCTGAGTGTTTTCTATGGGGCGACGTTTCCTCACACCTGTACCTCCTAGAATTTAGAAAGCCAATACCTACAGCACAGGAGGATCTCTGCTCCACAAGGTCATAACCTTTAGGACACACAGTGGACATCCTAAGTAGATGCATCCCAGACCCTCACAGAAGCTCGCTAGGGAGGTGGCACCTCCCTGTCATGCTGCAGCTTAGGTGGAAAAGGAGTCATTCAGTGTCACAAATGATTGTACTAGAATAGCCCGGTGCCAGACAGACTTCTCTCGATTCACCATGACACCCTCTCTAGCTCCTGTTTCTCAGGTATAATGGATCCCAGACACCTCAAATGAAAGACCTTATTCCCTGTCTTCTCTAGGTCCTAGCTACAGTGCCAAACCTGACAGCTGTTCCCACAGAAAAGAGCATCTCTCAGACTGATCATGCCTCCAGGGGAAAGGAATGGCTCTCAGGGAACACCCCACTCTGGCTGTATCATGAACTTCAAGGAGAGACCACAGCTGATTTGAAACCCTTGTGTGAGAGAGACTGAGTCACACATGGACCACAAAGGCCTCCTTCTGTGTACCTAAGATACATCAGGCAGTAATAATCCGCACCAGAAACATTGACGGTGGCACCTTGCATGTCAATCTGACTTTATCAGAGTCAAGACTAGAAGTGGAGTGGTCCATGAGCAGGCCAGGATGTGGGAGTTCAATTGGATTGAAAGACTGGAATTCTGGATCTGACACCTGCTACATAACTTGCAAAGCATCTCTTCTGCTCCAAGCACTCCATCACTTTAAGTATCAGTGAAACTGATTTTGTGGGTGTCATTTAGAAATACAATATGACAACATATGTGGAACCTTGGGATATGATCAGCACACAGTAGGGATATATAAATATATACATAATATATATATTATATACAATTTATTCCAGTGAAGGTGATATCTACATTAGACATAACATTAGTGAAAAGAATGTGTATGCCTATACTGATGTGGCTTCTTGTGGCTATGACCAATTCCTGAGAGAAACAGCTTGAAGGAACAAAGATTGCCCTGATCACAATTTTTGAGGTCTCATCCCATGGTCATCTTGAGACAGACTAGGCTGACGCCATGACAGGCTTCAAAGTAATGGTTCAGGAGATTAGGCCTAAATCTCTGTTTTAGAGAACTGGGTAATTCCAGGAAAGTCCAGGCCCCACTATTTGGCCTGAGGCAAGATCAATGGGGTCAGCAGCAGTTTCCAGCCCCCCATGTCCCAGCAGTGGTTCTGGAATGTCCCTGGACATGGAATGTCCCTAGAGCCAAAAGATTAAGATACAGGTTACCTACCCCTGGAATTCCCCTAATGTGCTTTAAATTGGGACTTGGAGTTTACTGAGGTACCTCCATCTTGGAAGATGTTAGACTCCAGCATGCTGGACTTCTGCAGAATAAAATACTCTTTGCTATTGCATACCTTTTGAGTCCAAGGTATCATTCTTCTGTTAATCGTGGACCCTTACAATCTAGCTCCACTGCTGTGGCCCTAAGGTGAAGCTCAGTATTACAGCAGGGGGCATCCCCTGTGGCATGCAGGAAGCATAGAGAAAGAAACAGGAAGAGAGCAGGAACAGATACCTTTATGGGGCATATCAGCCAGTGACCTATTTCCTTCAACCAGGCCCTGCCTCCTCCCAAGATAGTGCCACCAGCTAGGCAGGGACAAGTGTTCCACACTTGATCCTGTGAGGGACAGTTCATCACAGTGTCATACCCTGTTCCAAGCCTTTCTACAGGGACACACGCCTACTGATATTCATGCCAGGTGCTGATGGGGAAGTGGAGGCACAGAAGGATCAAGAGCATCTATCACATTTATGAAGTGGCTTGACTGGCTCCAGAAGATGCCATCTTTACTAGTGCACCCTCCTGCCCCTCCCAAATGCTACACTGGTGAAGCACGCAATTTTGAAGATACTGTTCGTTAGTTCATTATCACTGTGGGAGCTCAACGAGTGGAAAGGCCCAGCTGCCTGGAAGTGAGTTCCCAATCTCTCAGTGCTGGAATTCCTGGTGGTTTTGTTTGTTACTCTGTTTGTTTGCATTTCCCAAGTAAGCATATTCAATTTGATAAGCAGAACGCATGCAGTTTAAAGTCTGCTTATTTTTGTCTGTGGTACCAGGAGTGGTTAGGCACTGCGTAGGAGGCCACGGTCTTCAGGCAATGTTCAGAAATCTTATAGCCAGCTTAAAACACTGTCAATATGATGCTTTGTTCCTCCCAAGACCCAGTGCCATCACAGCACAGCCCAGAATCAAATCCCCTGGCCCTAGGATAGGGTCTCATATACTCTACCTTGATCTCAGTCCCATGATGTTGCCAAGGATGATCCTGATCTACGGATCCTCCTGTCTCTACTTCACAAGTGCTAGTTACCCAAGTGCTAGGTAACACTAGTTACCATGCCCAGTTTATTCTACTGTAGAGGGGAGAATAAAACCCGGAGTCCTGCAGGCTTGGTAATCACTCTACTGAGTTACTTGCCCAGGCTTGCCCCTAGGTTTCTAAAGTGAATTTTGATAGAGACCCCTGGCTCTTGACCCTACTAGGGAGTGGCTCTCTGTTCAGCCCTTCCATCAACCAGGAGGCCCTGGGGTTCCAAGAATTCCCAACCCCCACTGCAAAGGAAAATCAGAGTCTCTGTGTTAGCCGGTGTTCCTTGGCAGCGTCGGTCTAATTACACAGCCCTGCAAGGCTATGACCTCCTCATCCATCATCCTTCAGGACTATTCATGACTTGGTTTGACACAAGTTCCCCAGGGACTAAGTGGCTGCTGCTACCCAGGTTCCAACTGAGGCTAAATCTCACCAGACTCACTTCATCTCCTGCACTGTTGGATGAGCTGGGTCCAAGTTCGAGCTCCCAGATAGAGAGAGAGAAAAAATTCTACATTGCATCACAAATGTGCTTCATGAATGTTAGCCTGGAACATCTCAAGATTTGGTTACTCCCATGGAGCTTGCTCAGTGGACAAAGAAGTCAGGGAACACATTGACACAGGAGGGACCCAGAGGCTAAGTCGAATATGATGTCTTCATCTTTGTGAAGAAGGAAGAGAGTGGCTCAGAGAGAGCTGCCCTCCATCATGTGGAGGGGACAAACTGTGACAAGTCTATGCAGTGGAAGTCTATTCAGCCTTTAAAAGGAGGAAATTATGACACACTCTTGTATATACACACCTTCATGACACTGTACTATATTTAACACAGATAGACACAAAGGGACAATTCCCATAGGCTCTCCCATATGAGGGACCTAATCATTGTCAATTTCTTTAAGTTATAGTCTGGTGGGCAGGTTCATGTTTCTAGGGATGGAGCTTCAGTTTAGGAAGGTGGAAATGTTTTGGAGAGATACAGAGGTGATAGTCCCACAGCAAGTGGCCACACTCCTATTTAATGAAGTAAGTTTTTGTCTTACATAGATCTACCTCAAAAAAAGATACATCAATCAGTTATAATGAGATCTTAGACAGTTTCAAATAAACCATGAAAAAAATTACCGATGTAATTTGTAAAATAAAAAACTGAACAAATTGGATGCTTGATAAAATTAAAGAGTTATTTATCTCTTATTGGAGGCATGATGATGGAACAGTGTTTGAAATGTTTGTGAATTGAATAATGAATATCTAGCCCCACCTCCCAATAATGTGGGTGGAAAGGAGAGAAGGGGCAGGGCACGAACAAAGGAATCTGCCTTCAAGCTGATTTTTGTTGATCTGTTGATGTTGAATGATGAACACACTGGAACCTCTTATTTTTCTGTCTGCTTTTATAAATATTTGACATTTTTTGTCCTAATATGTTTTACAAAATGAGATTAAACTTCCTTCCTTCCTCCCATCCACCCTTCCTGTGACAGAGGATCTTACTACATGCCCTCAAGCAGAGAGATCTCCCTGCCTCCATTCACAAAGCCCTAAGGTGCACAGCCAGGCCTAGCTAGGAAGCCGGTTTTCAGCCACGTTCACATCAGCCACCCTCATTTTTCCTCCACTCCCTGCAGTCCCTAGCACTCAGAGCGTGGATCTCTTGTCATCACAGGCCCTGCCCTGTCTTCAGCTCACAAAGCAGGAAGTGGGATAATCTGGAGCCCGGATGTTCCCTGCCTTCTTTCTTTCCTTGCACATTCCCTTGCATTCTTGCCACTGTTAAGAAGAGCACCTGCAGTAGAGTTGACCATCATGATTCTGGAGGATTCCATAGAGGCCTCTCTGCTGAGTCTCGTGTGTGTGTGTGTGTGTGTGTGTGTGTGTGTGTGTGTATCTGTGTGTGTCTGTGTGTGTTCATTTGGATTTCTATGTGTGTCTGTGTGTGTGTGTCTGTGTGTCTATGTGTGCCTATGTGTGTCTGTGTGTGTGTATATTGTATGTGTATATGTGTGTATGTGTGTCTATGTGTGTCTATGTGTGTGTCTGTGTGTGTCTGTGTGTGTGTTCATTTGTGTTTCTATGTGTGTCTGTGTGTGTCTATGTGTGCCTATGTGTGTTTGTGTGTGTCTTTGTGTGTGTATGTGTGTATGTGTGTGTCTGTGTGTGTCTGTGTGTGTATGTATCTGTGTGTGTGTCTATGTGTTTATGTCTGTGTGTCTGTGTGTGTGTCTATGTGTGTGTGTATCTGTCTGTGTGTGTCTATATGTGCCTGTGTTTCTGTGTGTGTATGTGTATTGTGTATGTATGTGTGTATATGTGTATATGTGAGTCTGTTTGTATCTTTGTGTGTGTGTCTGTGTGTGTCTGTGTGTGCCTATGTGTGTCTGTGTATGTGTGTATTGTATGTGTATATGTGTGTATATATGTATATGTGACTCTGTATGTGTCTTTGTGTGTGTATATTGTGTGTGTCTATGTGTGCATGTGTGTGTCTATGTGTCTGTGTGCGTCTGTGTGTGTGTCTATGTGTCTGTGTGTGTGTCTATGCATGTGTGTGTCTGTGTGTGTCTATGTGTGCCTATGTGTTGCTGTGTGTGTATGTGTATGTGTGTATTGTGTATGTATGTGTGTATATGTGTATATGTGAGTCTGTTTGTATCTTTGTGTGTGTGTATCGTGTGTGTATATGTGTGTATGTGTGTCTATGTGTGTGTCTGTGTGAATGTTTATGTATGTATATATGTGTGTCTATGTATGTGTGTCTGCATCTATGTGTGAATGTGTGTGTGTCTGCGTGTATGTGTGTGACTCCGCCCATGCTCCATGACACACTGACCACACATTCCAACCATGGCATGGACATGGCACTAAGAAGTCATGAGGTCCTAAGAGTATGACCAACTCTGTCCCAGGAGATACTTATAAATTGCCACACAATGCCCAGAGCAGTACATGTACTTTATCCCAAACTCTTCTGCCAAGGTCTCCTGTGTGGCTGAGTCCTGTTCACCTCTGCATCACCACACTCTATAGAGTTTCATGTGCCTGGATCATAAAAGCCACAGCGTCAGAGTCACACAGTGGCAATGACACTGCAGCTCTTCCATACTTGGAGGCCTCTTGGGATAAAGGGTGGCTCACCCCTTCTAGTTATGCTGGGAGCCAGACAATCCATCCTACAGGCCAGAACACTGAGGCCCTGAAAAAATGAGAGGGTCAGAGCCAGACCAGTGCATGGTGTGAAAGGTAGGTATGCTTAGCTCCTAAGCCCCTGCCTCTTGGCTTCAGCAGGGAAAGTGTATGAGGATGACATGGAGTTACAAATTTTGCAGGGCGGGGCAGCATTCTGGAGGTGACATCATGAAGCATGTCACCAGGCCATGTCAGCAAAGATGATGGAAGACGATGTCACCATGGAGGTGCTTCGCCAGGCGGAATCCAGGCCTCCAAGGGCTACCATTGAAAGCTACATCTGGCCAGCTCAGATTAGAGTGGGCATGAGGCTCTGTCCTCAGGGCACACACTCCATCTGGGTTTTGTAGGTTCGTTTGCCCAGCTCCAAGCTTCTTGTGATTTTTATACACACTTCTTAAAGAAGCAGGAACTGAACACAGTGCTACAACGGACCTAACACTCCAAGTCCCCACCTCTCCTACTGTCAAATTATCAACCTTCAGGGCTCAGCAAAGGCCACCCACGCTCTCCAACACTATCAAACATCCCCAGGGGCCATCTTACCATTTCCCAGCATACCCTGTGGTCCTTCCCTCCTAACTGTGAGCCCAGCAGGTGGAAGCAGGACAGTCATTACTGGAACTGAGAAGCACACATTTACTTCTTGTGGGAAAGCTGCCAGAAGAAATGGAGTCACTTCTGTCATGATTGTAAAAGAACGAGCAATTGTAACAAAGCCATAGGTGATAAGGGAAGACATTTTGCCACACATACACACACTTAGCACCAAGAGCTACTGTGGAACCTATATTGCAGGTGCAGCCACATGCAGAGGCCATCACAGCTCCATAGGTTCACACCTGCCCATTTTGTATAGCACTAGGCTAGGTACGAGTCCCTATGATGTCATCCCTGTATCTGCTTACTGTGTTCTCTTGGCTTTGTCTTTACAGACTTCTGACTTCAGCCTCCTTGGATGTACATGAACCCACACAGTGGGTTAACCCCAGACAAACCATCACCTTTGGAGAGAGTCTGATTGCCATTTAAGGTTGACGACTAGCCTCCCTCTTCTGATGTACCCCTGAGCAGGGCTTATCTGTGACAACAGACAGTGTGTCCCACACCTGGGTAATGGTACAGGGTTATAGCATCCCATACTCTCTCTGGGTTTAGGAACAGCTCACCTGGGGAGGTAGGGAAGGAACTCTGCTCCTATGGCTGCCCCACTTTGGCATCTCCCCTTCCTGGTAGCACCCCCGTGGAGATGTAGCACAGTGCACACTTTGGCCAGGAATCTACTGCAGTATCCTCACAGGCAGCTTCCTACTCCATAGTCCCACCCTGCATCCCATCTGCTGATGCCACTGGGTCATAGCTACACATTGTCTGCCTGGAACCCCTGGGGCAGGAGCTGGCAGGAGACCAAGGACACCCAGTTCTAGTCCTCCCTGGCTTTCCAGATTCACAGAAGATGAATGAGACCACAGGGAGAGAAACCACATTCAACACAGGCAAATCCAGGCCTCCCCAAGGACCTGCCTCATGGCTAGGAGAAGGGGGAAATTACTTTACTGGCTTTGGCTAGGCTCCAGGGGAAGTCCTCCACGTGGCTTGCTGACAACTGACTGATAAATTATTTTCTGCTGCAGCTGCAGGGCTAGAATGTTTGCTGATCTCCCCAGAGGCCTAGGCAGAGGAGTGGCTGCCCCCAGCTCATGCAAGCCAAGCCCCTGCCTGGCCTTCAATACCCTTGGTGCAAGCCCTGGCCTGATCCTCTTGCATTAGACAACATATAACTGACCAAGGGTGTGTTGGGCCCCCTTGTACCTTCCAAGGGGCTGAGCTCTGCAGGCCTGGGAGAAGGCTAGAGTCCGCTAGCATTTGCCAGCATTCACTGCAACAGTGCTTAGAAGTCAGAACATGAAGCAGCCCTTATTGGACACCCTCAGTGTACCCTAAGTTTCTGGTTTACAAGTATTTTGTATTCAGCATGCTATCACTATGGTGAGCAGCAGGGATCACTCTGGGGAGACCCATCTGCTCTGCCTCTCACCAAGGCTCAGAAGATGAGCTGAGGCTGGGGGGAACTGAGGTGACAGGATGACGCGTCATGTCTTAGCCTTATAGGACCACTTCGGAGACCAGAAGCAGCACCATGCCCTCAGGATGAGCTGCCCCTTGCACATCCTCTCTCCATCACATTCTTTATATCCCAACTCAGGATGTTAAGGATGCCGTTCCAAGACAAAGAGACAGGGGAGCAGAAGAGGGGTCATCAAGCCAATGTCCTCCCCCAGCTCCTCAGGGGACCTCATCATCAGAAGTAATGGCTGGCATGCCCAAAGGGATCTCACATTAACTGTTAATTTATTTATTTTGGGGATAAAGTCTTGCTAGCCTGAACTGGCCTGGAAGTCACTATGGAGACCAGGCTAACCTTGAACTCATAAATATATCTGCCTGCCTCTGCCTTCCTAGTGCTGGGATCAAAGGTGCATGCCACCACACCCAGTTTAACAGCTAAATGTAAACAGAATAGTTGTAAAATGATCCCACAACAGTGCTCTCCTATCTGGAGGGAGTCTCCAATGGGGTGCTCAGGGGCCCATCAGCCAAGAGGAAGAATTTCCATATGTCTTTTCCTAGCACTACAGCAGTAGACAGTGGTCACCTAGCAACCACAACAGCCAGATGACAGAATGAGATGGGGGCCCTCTTGGTGGCCTCTCTAGAATATAACCTGGACTTGGTTCTTTGTCCCACAACAAGTGACCACAGCTCTGTGAGCTTTGCGTTTCAGTGACTCCCATTTCTCCTGGAAACCAAACCCACCAGCTCCTAGGTCCATGTTGTAGGTGGTCTCATGAGATACGAATAGCAGGGATGCAAGGAAAGGCCAAATGGGAATTCCCTGTCCGTTCTCAAACTGAAAACAAAGCACATTAAGACCAAGCCCACAGTCTCTGGCTATGTACGAATGTGCCTCAGGTTCATTGTCTCTGTCCTCCCTTCCAGGAGAGAACAGAATAGGGCAGGGATCTCTGATCTTCCTTTCAAGACAGAAAAAGACACCTGAGGAAGGGCCTGGAACAGGGGCTGGAACATGATGTCCAAGGACCTCAGGGTGGCCTGCCATGTTTCACCCTGTGTAGGGTGACTGTGCAGCTGTCACAGTGGCCCAGTCTTTCCTAGATTTGTACACAGTAAATCACTGTCTTTGTACCTACCAAAGCTGGTCTGCAAGACACACCAGCACCTTCCCCGCTTAAACCACCACCGCAAGCCTTTTTAAAGCCAAAGATAAAAGCCCTCCCCACTCACGGAGGGCTGAGAGCAAGCCCGATTTCTTAAAGTGCTCTCCGAAGGCTCTGCTTCAAATATTTATGGAGGCTGTGAAGTGGCCCCAGAGAGTGAGTGGCCCTGTCAACTTCACGCCTGCTACAGTGATTTATTGGCTTGGGAATTGCTGCAGACACTCTGTCTGAGTGCTTGGTGGAAAGCCAGCATCCTCCAGGAGTTGCAGAATGGAAAGAGGCTGCTGGCTAGGAAGAGAGGGTAGGATATTTTGCCTCTGCCCCCTAGACATGATGGGGAAAACTCTGCTTCCCCACTGCTGGGCACTAGCCAGAATCCAGGCTGAGCCCAAAGCCGAGGACATCTGGAGAAGAGAAAGCAGAAGCCTCTGTGTCCCTTGATTATGATTCTGTGATCACATCTCTTATCCAAGGAAGATAAAGCAATGACAACTCTTGCTTACCCAGCACTTTCTGTGCTGGCATCAACTGTCTTACCACATGCTCACTTCCTCCTATGACAGTTCTAAGAGACCATCATCACCAAGTCACAGCCAAGGACACGGAGATGGTGACCAGTCGGGCTGGCATACCCTACCATGGAGCAAATGCTGACCTACAGGCATTGGGCTGGTGGCAGAGTGGCTTTTGTTCTCAATGACAGGAGAACACACCCTCCACGCTGATAGGCAGTGTCTCCTGCATGGTAATCTCATGCCACTGCTGCCATGGCCCCCCAAATGTGCATCTCATCCCCTGTCCCAGATCCTCTCTATAGTTTTAAGACCCCAGACATTTTATGAAAATGTATGTGGCTATGAAGTCGCTGATTCCACATTACTCGAGTAATGTGACTTCATCCCTTACCCACTCTACAAGCCCGTCATCAACCACTCCTGGGTATATGATGACCCATATCAGCATCTCACCTCTGAAAACATGTTCCCTTCTGGAACTCACAGGAAGGACCAGCTACAACAGCACAGCAGCAGGGAACTCATCTGTCTCTCCAGCCTCCCCCAGATGTGGCCATGTACCTGTCTTCAGGCCTGACCAGAAGACTAGAGCCATCCCTCTGTCCACCAGGGATAGGGTTAGAGAGCAGCCACAAGGCTTCATTGTCAGTGTTCTCTGAGTGTCCCTGGGTGAGCTTGAGACATCTGTCTCCTTGACATCCTGTCTTTCTTCATAGGCAAACAGGTATGATGTTGCTATGAGATCCCTGTGAGGATGGGTACTCAATGTGGGGCTCCTCCTCCTTTCACAGTCTCTGTCTGCTTTCCTCCCCGTGCTCCAGCCATGCTCCCCACACACAGCTCCCCACCCTGCTCCTCATCTGGCAAGGCCACTGTTGCCTGTGATGCCTCCAGATTGCAGAGGGTGCAGCGACAGGTCAGAAAAGGTGAGTTGAAGGTAGTTTTCTCAGGAGGTGAAAAATGGGGAAAACGGTCTCATTTCTAGACATGGAATCTGCACAGGTAACTGTGTCATCAGCTGACAGAAAGCTGACGAAGGCCCCGCTGAGCACAGCCAGCACTTGAGTATCTCTCCTGCACTGGAAACAAATACTTCACAGACTTGGGGTCATCAAATCGACCCACAACCCTGACATGAAATATATCATCGCCATGCTTAAAATAAGAACATGAATAAATGTGGAGGCTGATAAAAAGTCATGAGAATCAAGGTGGAAAAGATCAAATCTTGCACTGAGATGCAATGAGGGAGAGCCACTTTCTCTGCTCTTTCATTGTTTAGTGAGACCTGCAAACACAGTGCCTTGGCCACGCCATCTTTCATTCTCATGACAGTACCGGGCAGTGCCACTCCCTTTCTATACAGGAGACTAACACACAGATGAAGGGCTTTGCCCAGCATCACACTGACTCAACAAGGGCAGGGCTGGGGGTTGAACTCAGAGCAGCCAAGCCCCAGATTTAATAAGTTTAATAGTTTGTCTGGAGCCAATGTAGTGTGTCTGGTGATAACTTGTTCAGGTACTTCACAGCAGAAACAACTAGGCAAATCTAGATAAAATATAAGGACAATGTAACGATCTGTGAGGGACAACGGCTAACAGGCTTTATGAGACTGACCCTGAAAGCAGGGGTGGGGGTCCCTTGCAGTCTGATGGGGGATCAGGGGTGGGGGTCCCTGTGCAGTCTGATGGG
>NW_022196905.1:31534781-31572551 GCF_008632895.1 Mastomys coucha | reverse complement strand
GTCCCTGTGCAGTCTGATGGGGGGTCAGGGGTGGGGGGTGCCTGTGCAGTCTGATGGGGGTCAGGAGCAGGGGAGTCTTGTGCAGTCTGATGGGGGATCAGGGGTGGGGATCCCCATGCAATCTTATGGAAGTCAGAGTCTTCCCCCTCACTTGCAGTCTGTGGGAGGTCCAGGTGGCTGTAAGGGTGGGATGCTGCACAGGAATCCCATAGCCTGTGGGATACCAGGTACCATGGAGAGGACTTGGAGGATCCTGTAGATTTGGGGCCCAGAAGTGAGTGTGAGCCAGATGTCAGGCAGAGAGCTACTCTAGCTGTGTCATCTTTGAGTCAGGTGAGGAAGGTACTGGTCATGTCAGCCCATCAGAGCAAGGGAAGTCCTCCTGGGGCAGGGATCACCAGCAGAGCCTCAGCCCAGGGCCTGGGGCCAGCCCTCAAGAAAAATAACACACAGCATGGGGCTTCAGAAGAAACAAGGACTGAAATGCAGATATTAGACATTGGGTTATGTTTTACTTCTTAACCTGGTGGGCTTTATTGGGGCTGGCACGTGTGCATGTGTGTGTGTTTGTGTGTGTACATGCATCTCTCTCTCTCTGTCCCTCTCTCTCTCTCTCTCTTCCTCTCTCTCTCTTTCCCTCTCACTGTGCATGTGTGTGTTTGTGTGTGTACATGCATCTATCTCTCTCTCTCTCACTGTGCATGCGTGTGTGTGTGTGTGTGTGTTTGTGTGTGTGAGTGTGTGTGTGGTGTGTGTGTGTACATAAGTGTCCACATCTGAGAGTGTATTCCTCTCTGAGTCAAAACCGTATTGCAGAAGTGAGGTGAAGGCATGTGCTTACCTTTGGAGAACCTGGTAGAGCAGTTTGTAATGCCCACTCTGTCCCTGGAAGGGACCAGGACTCAGCACCCCACAGGCTTTGAAGAACACTGTCTGTTTCAGAATTAAACAGATACTCCTGAGCTGGAAGAGAGAATCCTCAGTCAGGCCTCAGGACAGGCATCCATCTTTAAAAGTGACAGGTCCTAAACTTTATCATATTGTTTCTAGTCTCTTGCTATCCACAAATGCTCCCACATTGCCATCCCTATGACAGAGGCTCTTCTTGGTGCCTTTGAGTTCTCTAAGTACCACACTTAATAATGGCACCATCACGGTCTCGCTGCACCCCAGACCACTGCCTGTCTCCCTAATCACTTGCTAGCTACCAGGCCCTCCAGAGTGGGGCTACCCACTGTGTTCCCTCTGCTGGTCCCCACATCTTGTATGCATCCCCTGCAGCAGATGCCAGGCAGCCTCCAGAAACAGCACAAACAGCTCCATTAATCATAAGCATTTCCTTCTTCCACATGTGAGAAGGTTGAGCCCAGGGAGGGCAGACGGCATGAAAACCAGCAGAGTGGGGCCAGCTAGAATCCACAGCTCTCCAGCTGTAGAATCCGGTACCAGTTCAGGCTAGAGGCACAGCGGTGAAGGTACAGAGGGTACCCCCATCCACACAAGAAGAACCTTTCCTATGTACTGTCACCCTGATATGTGCTGGGCCCTGTACAGGACGGTCACAGTATCTTCCTTTTGATCAGTCTCGGCTCAGAGAGGCTGATTAGCTTATCTGCCATCTTGGAGCTGGCAAAGACAGAATCTAGTATAGGAGTCCTGGAGAAAACACATCTGGGGAGTGTTCAGTCCTACGAGTGCAACCTCAGCAAGCCCTCAGAGTCAGTCCCACGCCTATAACAAAGTCCTATACCCCTAGTAAGCAGCACTTGAGGACTTAAGGCCCTCAGAGAGGAGACTCTGTCTGGTCCCCTGGCACCTTAATTCCCCTGTTACAAAAAAGATAACAGAACAACAACAAAATCACTCATGTGCCTCTGCCTGAGTAACCACAGTAAATATTTAGTTCATCTCTTAACCTGCTTTGCTGATCACACACGGATATGAGTGCGTATACAGCTCACAGTATCAAGCACTCCATGTCCTACCATCTTTGAATTTAGTACCACCACACTGCCCTACAGCATGGCATTCTCGGTCACCTTAGTGACTGTGTTACATTCCACAGAGGGCATGGGTTAACTCACAACACCGAAGGCATGGGGTGAACACATCTGTTCCCCCAAACTTATTCCTAATATTATATGGGGATTACTTATATGAGATGAATGTCCAGGGTTAGGGAATGGATGTAATGATTCATAATGAAGAACAGAGCTGAAGAATTTGAGGTTCTTCTTGGGGTCTTTTTTCCCAGTATGTTCTGATGTTGTGCGATGGTAAGGCAAGGGTGAGCAGCATGGGGGGGGAGGACAGGAAGTACCCTTCATGGTACAAGCTTGACATTGGGCAGTTTGCACCCACCCCACCCGGCCTGGTTTTTGCTGAACATACAGAAATGTTTCTGGCAGGTGCACTGACCTCTTCTGGCTGAGGTCTCCTTGGAGCTCACATCCAGGTGGCAGAAAGTCTGGAAGAAAGGACAGCTCAGTGGATATACTGCAGAGAGCAAGGTGTGAAAGTCCCCAGAGGAGCAGAGTATGGCTGGCCACCCTGTGCAGCTGAGTTTGGCCTGCTTGGGAAAGTAGGTGTGATAGTGTGTCTGCCACATTCCCTCCTCAGCCACCATCTGGGTGACCCAGGCCAGGTCTGCTCAAGGGTACCACACACCAGAGACAATTAAATTTCCTTCACTCGGATTCAACTTCCTTGCAGAGAGAGCAACACGTATCTTTTCAGAAATGCATTAAGAGAACATTTAAGGAAAGTTGGGGCATCTAGCGCTACGAGGGACCACTGATTCATCACCAAAGTAATCAGGAGACCTTGAGCCCAAGTCCACCCCATATACTACTGCAATGATCAGTCACATCTGCAGGCAACAGGGCAGCTTCAGGAATCCACACTCCACCCAACAGTCCCTATTGGTGAAGAAGAAGCCATCTACTAATCTTCAAGGCATGTTGGAGTCTCTATCCTGTGTCCTTTAGGGCATTCTGTGGGGCAGGGTCCTGTGTGCAGTGACCCTGGGGCATCTCTTCTCCCCCATCTTCATTATGATGCTCCAGGCACCAGCATGACCCATCATCATGCCCGGAAGCTCTACTCTTTTCACATCACTGGCAAACCTCTGTGTGAACACCAAGACCTATTTCAAGTAGGCCAGTGACCCTGTATCATCTTTCCAGACTCCTAACACATTTCAGCCACCTGCCTGCTACTTGCCCTGACCAGGATCTATGTGACAACTAGACACTGTGACAGAGACTACAGCATGGAATGACAGAAGCACTGACCAAACCAAAGGCTAGCTATCCTCTGGTCACAACCCACTTCACCCCACCTTTCAGGAGCCTTGTGCTCCAGGTGTGATGAAGCCTGCTCTCCTGCTGTGCTTAGGTGTGGGTAGATGCTCTCTTCCTAATTTCATTGTGGTTGCTCTTAACATTAAGAAAAAGCAATGGGGTGGGGATGGAGGTGTTTCAGTTTGCAATACCAGATTACAGTCCATCAGTTTGGAAAATCAAAGCAGGACTCAAGAAGCTAGGGACATGACACCCACAGTTGTGAGCAACTGTGAGAAATGATGCATCCTTGTTGCTTGCCCTTCCAAGCCTTCTCCTCTCATCTAGACAGCTGTCTGTGCATTCCCACCATCACCACCCCAAGGACCTGAACTGGAGAAAGGGGTCACACTGGGAGACAGCACATGTACAGCAGTCTGGGGAGGCTGCATCTGAGGGATGCGGTGACGGCAGTGTACCTGCAGTGTAGGTGTTCTGGGTGGGGCCCTACAGACATGTCCCAGCGAGAAGGGCTAGTGAAGGCTGGGATCCATCCTTCTCTCAAATACCGCCAGAAAAGACAATGGAAGTGAGACTCCACCCATTGCAATGATGGAAAGGGGGAGAGAGGATGACAGGCCAAGGAAGGACGCCAAACCTTCTCTACCCCTGTCTTAGTCAGGGTTTGTATCCTACACAAAACATCATGACCAAGAAGCAAGTTTGGGAGAAATGGGTTTATTCAGCTTACACTTCCACATTGCTGTTCATCACCAAAGGAAGTCAGGACAGGAACTCACACAGGGCAGGAACTTGGAGGCAGGAGCTGATGCAGAGGCCATGGAAGGGTACTGCTTACTGGCTTTGCTTCCCCTGGTTTGCTCAGCTTGCTTGCTTATAGAACCCAGGACTACCAGCCCAGGGATAGCACCACCCACAAGGGGCCCTCCCCCGCTTGATCACTACTTGAGAAAATGCCTTACAGCTGGACCTCATGGAGGCATTTCCTCAAGGGAGATTCCTTTCTCTGTGATAACTCCAGCTTGTGTCAAGTTGACACACAAAACCAGCCAGTACAACCCATTTTCCAAGGATTTGACCGATCTCTGGTTATTAGGACTCTCCTTCTGGAAGGGGTTGTGGGAAGATGGAACAGATTCATCTCTGGAGTGGAAGGCAGGGCTGCATTACCAGATACCAAACACAGATGACCTGTCTAGGTGGGAGCACCATGTCCCATTGCCATAGTCTCTGTTTCCAAGGACGGGCTGTTGGGCACCCCAGTGTTTGGATTCTCTGGGGATGTTTCCACAAGGCTTCTGTCAAAAACACACCATCTCCTTATTTGTCAGCCTGATGCCATGCACAACCTACCCCAGCCCAAGCCCATCAGCAACTCCTCGGCCACCAGACAGCCCTCTCGGTTGTCAGCCAAAGCCCAAAGGCCTCCATCAGGACTCCCATCTGTGTTCCCTGAAGCAAAGCTAGTGTCCATAAAACCAAGTGCTCTGGACCAGCTTCCAGTCCCCAGCTGCCAGCAGGAAGAGCTGCCACCACCAGCACTGAAGAGCTCAGTGTCCCTCTCCAACAACTACTTGGTCACCAGGGTCCTCATGGCTCAGAACATACTGCTGGAGGAAGAGGGCTACCCAGTACACAGCCAGCCTCTCAGACCCCATCCTAGCCACATGCTTAAGTGACTTGCCCCTCTGGTTCTGCACCAACACTCCACCCTCAGCCCTAGAAGCTACTGGAGCCAGTGCAGACACCATGAACCCCAGTCCAGCCACACTGTCTCTATGCCCGCTTTCTCAGATAGGCCCTACCTATCGACCCCTGCAGAGGTCATTGCTGGTGGCTATGTGCAGACTCCCAGCATCAGCTTCAAGTGCCCCTCCCACCACTTAGGCAAAGCTCACTCAGCACAAAAAGGACTGAATTAGAATGCTCATAGAGATGCAGGTTTTCGGGGAAGACCCTCTCAGAGCCTTGCTTCTGTCATCTGATTGGGGGAGAACTATGCCATTCACGTGGGATAATGAACACTCTGCCAGGCTGTAGCAAGCATTTGGAACATTGCCTGCTCACAGTCAGCAGAACATGTAAGTGTCCCCTCATAGGTCTAAAGGGTGGTAGAGTGGAGATGTGACCCTGGACCCCTGGGTCTCAGTATCTTACCCATAGGATACAGGTTATCCCATCCTGACCTCTCTGCATCTCCACTGAGCAGACTGTACTGTTCTCACTGTACAGGTCAGAGAATAAAAGTCGGCGGACTCAGGCCATGCTGTACCTCAACCTGGTCTGAACCTTGCAAGGGCCAATTGTCTTTTACCCCATTGGTTGGCTCACTGTATGTTTTGGCCTAGTTGGTTCCCCAGATCTAAGGCTCAGGGTGGCAGGAGATCTGTCAACACTCCTGGCCAGGAAATGGCACAGCAGGCTGCTGTAGTCTCCGGACCACACAGCACAGGGGTGGACTCTGAATATCCAGTCAGACTAGACTCAGAGTCATATTCTGTGCTCGTTGGTTTTGTCAACTTGACACAAACCTACACACACCTGCACATAAGGAATCTCAGTTGAGGAGTTACCTCCATCAGACTAGCCTGTGGCCATGTCTGAGAGGAACTGTCTTGATGATGGGTGTGGGAGGGTCCAGCCCACTGTGGGCAGTGCCATCGCTGGGCAGACCCTGAGCTGTCTAAGAAAGCAAGCTGAGTATGAGCCAGAGAGCACCCCACTAATCAGCACCCCATTCCATGGTCTCTACTTCAGTTCCTGCTTCCAGGCTCCAGCCCCAAGTTCCTGCTTCGATTTCCCTGATGATGGATGGTCTGTGATCTGTGAACCAAAGAAACCCTTTTCTTCCCCAGGTTGCTTTTAGCCATAGCTTTTATCACAGCAACAGAAATCAAACTAGGACACCTTCAAAGCTGGTGGTGGTTCCAAGTCAAGCCAGGAGCAGACTTAGGGCTGTGATACTGAATAGTGTGAAAATAGCAAGCAGTCATGTCTGCTGTATGGCCTCCTCAAGATCTATGTCCCAGGCCAAGAGGAGGTATCTCAGGCTCAGAGAATCTCCTTACAGACAGAAGCATCCAGACTGGAACACATTAACATCCACCCCCATCCCACACCCCTATTTTTCTTCCTGCTCCCACATGACCTTCTGACAACAGATGGTAACTGACCAACATATGAACACATTAATGGATTTGCCTCTCTGAGAACTGCACTGGGGGAAATGTGCTGACTTCCTTAGTGTACTCATCCACGTAGAGTATGCCAGGCCACACAATAGTTCTGTTTTCATTGACAATTGATTATTTTCTGATTACGCATCAGCCCCTTCTAGTTTGGCTATTGGAAACCAGTCTGTCCCAGCACAGTGTTCATGTTGTAATCAATACCTCCTTGTTTCAATCCTGCCTCACTCACCACAATTATTAGGCACCAGCTGTGTCCCAGAGATTGTCTTAATCACTTTAACTAGAATCCCCCTCTCCCTTTATCCTTCTTCTTCCTCCCCCCCTCTCTCCCAATCCATTCTAAAACCCACGGAAACAGAACATTTCCGCCCTACACTGAGTCTCTACATCTTTGATAGCCCTATGGCCTCCAGTGTCCACCTCCTCAGCTGCATGGCAGTTTGTATCATAGACACTTTCAGGCTGTGGGGGGCTGAGAACATCAACCCCTGTACAGCCAAAACCAACCCCGAGGCCATACTCCTGGAAAACACATCCATCTCACACCATCAGCAGGCCATCAGAGGCAGATCTATTTCAAACCCAGGAATAAGTTGTAGGCAGACATGGCTGACACTGCTGGGTTCCCCCAGGCTACTATTCAGAACCAAGTACGCTGCTGGGAGCCCTCTATCTAGATCTGGGAAATTATCACCCAAGACCACCCTTCACCATCACCAGGACTTCTGAACATGTAACCTTCAACAGAGAAGATTCTCACACACTGGATTCATTATCTCTATGTGGGTGTGGTTCTGGGCATAGCATCCAGGGTCTCATCAGTGCCAGGCAAGCACTCTCTCTACCTAGCTACGCATCCAATTGGTTCATGATCTTGTGCTTCAAGAAGTCTTTCCCTGGGCAGATCCTGTGTCAGACAATGGGGAAACCAACAGCTGGGGAGAGGCTCAGGCCTCAGAGAGAGGTATCAACAAATGTCCTCAACAACATGGGAAGAATCCCCTGTGTATGATCAATTATGCATGCCAGGTACCATGGGGGCAGAAGGGTGTGAGGGGAATTGTGGTCATTGGGATTAAGCACTCTTCACAGTCCCCAGAATATAGGCACCACCTAGAGAAGGAACCAGTGTGAGGGATGGGTGGTAACCAAGGCAGCACAGGGAGGCAGGTGGCCTGGGCTGGGTCCCTAGAAGCAAGGATGAGGTTGTCTATGGCAACTTACCTCTGGTGCTCCTGGGGTCAGGAAGGTGGCACTATACTCAACCAGTGCCACATCCTCAAGCATGTTCTGTGCCAGCTCAGAGAGCAGGTGGTTCTTGGGCTCGTGTCTTGGCAGCTCCTGCAGCAGGCACTCAATCAGGCGGTTCCTCTCCTGGCACTTGTGGACCAGGGAAGCCAGCTTGGCCTGGAAAGTAGGCTTCATAGTAAAGACTGAGCTGTGGGCCAATGCAGTGTGCCCCATTCCCGGCATGATTTCCTCACCCTCAACTAGGACCTCAGGGCTACATGCTACCCTCCTTATAGGTTCCAGGCTCACACAGTAGGCAGGCAAGAATATAGACCCAGACTCTATGGTGGCTCAAAGCTGCAACTAAGCTCCTCTCCACACCTCAACCTAGTAGAGCCCTCCCTGCCTTTTCACTTGCCTTCACCTTGCTACAGCACAAAGCTCTGGGGTCCTCCTTTAGATGAAAGGGATTTGTCAGAGCATGAACTTACTGGGAGGGCACGCTCATGATCCTGACCTTATAGAGGTTCTTGTACTGTCCTGTCTATGGTGTCCCAGATGGCATCCTAGAGTCTCAGTGGGAATTCCTAAAGTTTCCATTCTACCAATACCAGCGTTTCTCAACTCTTTGGGAGTCAGACAACCCTTTCACAAAGGTCACCCAAGACCATCAGAAAACACAGATGTTCCCATTACAATTTACCACAGTAGCAAAATTACAGTTATAAAGTAGCAACAAAATAAGTTTATGGTTGGGGGTCACCACAGCATGAGGAACTATGTTAAAGAGGCACAGCATTAGGAAGGCTGAGAACCACTAACTAACACAAAGGTGAGGCTCAGTCAGACGAGGAACTGTGGGAGATGAAGTGGTTCATATTTCTGATATAACAGCTGGGAAAACTGGGCCCCCAAAAGAAGTCAGGAAATAGGGGTTCTGGGTCATGGTGTTTAGCTAACGCTTAACCAAGGCTCCTGGGCCACTCACACAGAAACCAGGACCATGAGTGGACCTCTGCCTCTTCCCAAATGCAGGCCCCGATTAAACATGTCAAATTATTCTGCTAACAAAGAGTGTGCAACAAGGGTCATTCCGCTGTGTCTCAAATATACATATAAAAGGATAGGTGGGGGTGGGGTGGGTAAGGGGGGCCTTCTTAAGGAAGTGTGCACTGGAGTGAATGCAGTATGAGAAACTGGGGGAGACAGAAGGAGATGGAGAGAGAAGAGAAAGATGGGAAGGAGAAAGAGAGAAGAAAAAGGCAGATGAAGAATGAGAAGAAAAAAATGGGGAGGGAGGTTCATGAGCACCAAGAGGTCACCTCTGAGCCTGGCTCCGAGGACAAGGTGGGACACAGCATGTGTGGTCAGGACACATGCCATATAGGATGATCTCACACATGTGAGAAGCCAGGTGAAAAAGACATGTGGAACATTCCTCATGTGAGGACCTGGGTGACTTCTGTGCCTGACACTCTGGTGTTTTCATGAAATACAAAATGGTGACTTTGGCCGTATGTTACCTTCAGAGGACTCGAAGCCAGGCGCACTTCATGCTGCTGTTCTGAAAGCTCCTCAAGCTGAAAGGAGAAACACACTTGTGACTGAGCCGTGTGGGATAGGTCAGGGGATGGTGCCAGTGCTGGACTGCAGTCACCTTTCCCTGTGTGGGGATGGAGTGCTGAAGATCAGGAACCACAGAGACACCATCTACCGTGAAACTTGGGTCCCTGAGGAAGACATAATCCTGACTCAGCTGCCCCCTGTGACCTGTATGTCCCTGCACAGTGTCTTCTGTGCAGTGGGATGCAGCAAGTGTTCACCCCAAGCTGAGGGTCATAATGAGGCTTCACTGATATAGGGTACCTAGACCCAGGAATGGTGGTCAGCAGTGCTCAATAAACACTAGCTACTGTTACCACTTGGGGCAGATCAACAGTGTGGATTTTGTTCCTGGTGGGAAGCTAGTCACACTCCAGCACTCAGCTCTGGGCTGGCCTCTGGTACCCAACACTCACCTTGGAGCTGGAGTGCCCTCCTGACCTGGCCTCAGTCCCTGCTGAGAAGGACCAAGTGTGGGGCCCTGCACAACAGAGAGGAGCCAGAGAACAGGCACCATGCTCTTGTGTGAGATCCCTCAGACTTTCCACATTAGCCCAGCATCCACTCACTACTGTTCAGCCAGCTTCTGTTTGAATTCTCATCCTATAAAATATATAAAATGGGAATTTTATGGCTATTCCCTCATACTCTCTTATCTGTTGCAATCTAAGTAAACCCTTCAAATGGAGAGTGTTGCAGACATCCTGTTTGGTAATTGAATAGAAAATCCTGGTGAAGTTTTCAAGCAAACCAACTGGCCTCATCCCTTTAAAATCTCACACACTTTCCCCTCGTGCAGCTGTGGTGTGATTTATTTAAGCAGGTTTCTGTTGATGGGAATACATAATACTGGTCTGTTTCTTTGCTATTACAAACATTATTCCTGTGCATCTATTTGGTGTAACTTTCCAGGACTGTTCCAAAGGCATATTCCAGCTTCAAGTGGATGAACTTGTGTTCAGATGGGACTCAGTGTATGCAGGCTCGGATGCAACCTCTCCATGACTCAGTTTGGGAAAGACCTTAACCCTATGAAATGAGTACAGGGTATTTGCAGTTAAAAAGTGATTTCATTTAATACATGATTTTAATCAACCACTGTAAGGAACATCTGTGTCACAGCCCCTCTTCCCAGACTTTGGATCACTGTGGGAGATGGGGCAGAGGTGGTGGGACTACAAGCAAATAATGCTTTAAGGACACAACCGGCCAGGTGCACATACGATTTCAGTGCTTGTGACAGCACCCAGGAGACCTGTGCAAGCTCAAGTCAAACTGAATCCCAGCACAGAGAGGGGAAGAGGGCATAGAGTCCCACTAGCCAAGCCACTATTGAGAATTGAGAGTCTGTTTTCTTGAATAGTGTAGACCCAGGTGAGTGGACCACAATGTAGTGGGAGGCCACATATATGAAAGAATATGGACAGCACAAACTGTACGTGATGGATTTAAGTTAAAGAGAGTGGGGAGAGGGGCGGGGGGAAGAAGAGGGAGAAAGAGAGCTGGGTGGGTAGGGAGGGGATCTGTGAGAGTTGGCAGAGTGGAGGATATCATAAAACATGTTGGATAAGATTATCAAAGACAAATGATCGTTCAAGTAGATGAGAAGAGAGCTGGGGATCAGGAGAAAATACTTTTAAGCCATGCATCTAACCATTCCTTACATATAACATGTTGAGGACACTTTGGGGTTTCTGTATAAAAGATTATGAACATGTATCACGTTTGATTAAGATCAATTACCGATATGTGTCATCACTGAAGGATGACACAGAATGAGTCCCCTGTTCATTTCCTCAGGCTTCCTCCAATGGGAACATTTTACAAAGCTGCAGGGTCAAGAGGGACCGAAGTCCACACAACTGCGGTTGGGATTCCTGCCATTTTGTGTGAGTGCCTATCAAGGTTTGTGTGGGTTTAGATTCATGTTGGTCCAGATGTCCTCCACAGCCAAGGTCCTGAGCTTGTCCACCTTGAGTCTCCCACTGAACTTTTATAATCGTGCCCACTCATGTCGCCTGCAGCAGATGGGCTGAATGTTCCTCTTGAAAGTATTTGAAGGGGCCTGTGCTGGCTAGTCTTATGTCAGCTTAACACAAGCTAGTCATCAGAAAGGATGGAACCTCAATTGAGAAAATGCCTCCAGAAGATCCAACTGTAAGGCATTTTCTTGATTAGTGATTGGTGGGAGAGGACTCAAATCTATTGTGGGTGGTGCCATCCCTGGGCTGGTGGTCCTGCGTTCTATAAGAAAGCAGGCTGAGCAAGCCAGAGGGAACAAACCAGTAAGCAGCATCCTTCCACGGCTTCTGTAGCTCTGGCCTCTGGGTCCCTGCCCTGTTTGAGTTCCTGTCCTGACTTCCTTCAATGATGAAGAGTGATGTGGAAGTGTAAACTGAATAAACCCTTTCCTCTCCAACTTGTTTTTTGGTCATGGTATTTCATCACAGCAATAGAAACCCTAAGATGGCACCTGATGCTTTAAAAACCCAATGTAGATATATATATATATATATTTTTTGGTGGAGAACAGCTGTCTACAAAGGCTCCAGACCCCGTGCCTTTCTTCCTCACGTTGCTCAGGTTCTAAATCTCTAACGGGCACCATCAAGCTGTTGAGGTCTGGAAACATTTGGAGGGCAAAGAAGGGTTGTCCCAGCCTACCTTGCTTTTGAGCATATCCTGGAGGCTCACTGCTTCATTCCGAGCTGCCTGCAACTCTCTCAATGCCCAGCCCTGGTCCCTGAGCTGGCACTGTAAGGTCCGCACCTGGTGATGGAGCCGCTGTATGAATAGTTTGGTGTCTTCCTCAGAGGCAGCAGCCTTGGAGTTTTGGAGCTGAGAAAAAGAAGTGTAAGTGAAATCCTCAGGTGATAAAATGCCATAGCCAACAACCAGTACTTGTTCTATTGTCTGTCTGTCTGTCTGTCTGTCTGTCTATCCAACTATCTCACCTGTTTGTTTTTTTTTTCTCATAGTAGAAAGAAAAAAGGAAGGGAAATGAGAGAGAGAGATTGAGAAAGTGATGGAATGAATGAGGGAGAAATGGATAGATAGATAGATAGATAGATAGATAGATAGATAGATAGATAGATAGAATATGAATAAAGAACAATCTCAAATTCTATTCCTCCTATTATTGCTAACATCCATTTCTCACATGGGATGCCCTTGGTGCCTCTATGTGCACATATGAATGTATAAGCAATGATGAATACCTTGAGAGGAGAGGGGAAGGTAAGTAAAACCACAGAACAACATCCCAGAAATATTATTATCAAAAATATGCAAAATAGGATCTATCAACAGGGGTCCTGTTTGATCACTGTCAGTAACTATTGTATTGAAACACAGAAAAATGAATGAACTTTCACACACAACTCAAATTGTCAGATGCTCATGCCATCAAAGCTTTATAACTTTACATAAGGCAAACAAGTCAAATTTCCCATCAGCACTGGCTTAAACAACTACCAAATTGCCACCTATTCTCTGACAGAACACCACAGTAGCAGACTTCATACTGATGCCAGGGGAGTCAAGGAAGAAGGAGCTTGCCCAGCCCTGAGGAGTCAATAATAGTGATAGTACTGCCCCAGTGGTCCTGTGTGCTGAGTCCTCATTGTTTTACTAACTTACATAAATACACATGTACACATGCATGTGTCTTTTCTTTATACATTTAAAGATTAAAGGTGTTAATCTATATGTATGTCAGTGTGTGTACACCACATGAGTGCAGTGCTCACAGAGGCCAGAAGATGGTGACAGATCCCCTGGAACTGGAATTTCAAGTAGCTGCGAGCTACCCAATATAAACTGTAGAAAAATGGAACCTGAGTCCTCTGGAAGAGCAGCAAGTGCTCTAAACCCCTGAGCCATCTCTCCAGTTCACTATAAAGTCTGATAAAAGTTATATAACTCTTTCTTTCTCCTGCCATGTGCGGTTTCCCACTCTTAGTATTGAAGCAATATCTGAAGTTGTGCTGAACTTGACTATGCTAATTCTGTCAGGGGATAGATAGACCTTATCCATGATGAGAACACACTGGTGGGTTTTCGAGATCACAGCAGGGAGATTTCTAAATCCATTGAGCAAGGTGTGATCAATCCTGATCCTAATGCTAAGGTACACATGGGAAGGAGTGGTATGGCTAACAGGGACCGTCTGCACCATGAAGGAATGGGGAGCTCAGAAACACCCTATCCCTTGCTTTGTTTAAAGCAACCCATTCCTTTCATGACTTCTACCATCCCACACTTTAGTGCAAGAAGGTGGGGAGGATCCCAAGCTATTCTGAGAGTGGAGAGAAGAGTGGAACAGGAGAGGGCAGGATCCATGTGGCTGTGACTGATCGGACATCTCCTATGAACCAGGACCACAATAACAGAATGTGATATTTTTCTTAATTAATAGAAATTCACACTGCGTAGGCCTGAGACTCACAGGCTGGGGCCTGTCAGGAACAGATGGGTGCTCCGGATGGTTCCATAAAATTTAGCTCCAGACTCCAAAACAACATGGCCTTTTGAGAAGTTTGGTGGCTCGCTGCTGTGTCCTGACTCTGATACCTTGGACGAGAGGTCTGCCCCCATTGACCCGAAGAGAGTGCTCACAGCATGATCTAGTAGTTGGTGGAGAAGTCTACTGGTGCCCAAGTCTACAAAGCTGACTGCATGCTGTGCTTAGGCTTAGGAACAGCAGGGACATCCCTTAGGAACTCTGCTTGACTGAGAGAGTGACAGACACAAGTTATTCAAACCAATTTGCAAAAGGGAGGTGTAAAAGCTATGGAAGCCTACTAGAAAGCTCTGAGCAGAGCCCCATCCGTGCTGTGGAGGCAGACACCATGGTCCATGCTGTGACAGTACCAATCTGTAGCCTTCATCTATTCTGGTGATATAAGTCCCCATCATGAGAACAGCAATAACTGCAGAGCTGTGGAGAGCTGTGCCCAATCAGCTCCTCCACCCCTCGGCCCTGAGCCCAGTCTGCAGGCCTGCCCTGAACATGAGACTCGAAGGTCAGTAGCAGTTCCCAGGTGAAAGCTGAAATGCACAGAGAGGCCAACAAAGGATGCAGAGAACTCAGTCTCAGGTTGCTGCAGTTTATGGCACAAATGGCAAGGTGTAGACAGCAGCTCCTGCAGACCTGGAGACCCTCGGCTGTGTTCTTTCTGTGAGAACTGGGGATTCGAGTCCAGTATGACAGGGAGCTATGAGAGGGCTGTAGACCTAAGAGTGACTCTGTGAAAAAGGGACCTTTCTTCACCCCCTGTCCCTGATCATCCCTAAATCCTGTTGATTTCATCTCTAGTTATTAATCTCACACTTCCCAACTGTTTGTCATCTCTTGGCTGTGAGCCCCAAATACCCTCTCTGGTCCTCAAACTGCCTCCCTCCAACACACACACACACACACACACACACACACACACACACACACACACACACAGAGGCCACCTCAGAGGAGGGCCACCTAGCCAGCTCTGACCTGTTCTCAACAGCCTTTCCATCTTCCATCTCATACCACAGCCTGGCTGCTGTGGTGGCCACACTAGTTTAGTTTTATTTTTAAACAAGTCTGACTCTTCACTGAATCTCAGCCCAAACAGCCATCTCACAATGTCCTGAAACTCTCTACTCTCTATGCCACTCAGGATTTCCAGTTCTTGCCAGGTTAGGTCAGAATAGCTGTTACCGAGAAACTATGAAATCCAGGGAGGTGATGGGAGGGGTGGGTGATGTGGACAAGGAAGGCACGAGGCCAATGTGGAGATCCCTAGGCTTCTCTGAAACACTTTGTAGACCATGGTTCAGGAAATTAGTTCCACTGCGGAGAACAGGGCTGGGCGAAAAGGATGAGAGATGGAGTTCAGCTAGACTTAGGGTACAGGGGAGAGAGAGCCACAGAGAAGAAACCCAACTTCTGCCCTAAAAATGTCCTCCTGGGTCTTCTGCTGGGAGGTGAACCACCAAGACCTCAGGGTCACACAGCACTGAGCATGTGGCAGTGCTTGGCTGAACCAGGGCAAAGCCATCTTGCTGAACACTCTGGGAACCCAGCCTACATGACAGAAGGGTGGAAGTCCTAGGAGCAAGTGCCACACTGTGAGAGGCAAAGCACACCCTAGGACCAAAAGAGACTCTCATGGGAATACCATGACCAGCAATCACTCCATAGGGGCCAGCGCGAGATGCTCACAGCACCACCCAGAAGAAGGGGCGACCAGGGATCTCTACCACACATTTCACGAAGGTCCAAGCCTCAAAAGATCTTTGAATGACTGATACATGAAAAAACAGAGAAATGTGACAATCTTCCAAGAAATCAGACAAACGGAAGCAGGCAAAGGGACGATCCAGACCCTGGAGTGAAGATGAGGCCATACAAAATGTCAGCGGCTTACCTATTTCCACATTTGAAGGATGAATGGATGAAAAGTTGGACTATTTCAGCATTGCTTCTTTGTAGATAATAAAATGGATATTCTAGATCCACAAAGTACCGTGAATAGAATCAGGAGCTCACTGGGCAAATTTTGCAAGAGGTGGGTCGTAACAGAACACAGAGTTAGCAAATTAAAAGAAAAATCAATAGAAAACCCCCAAATAGACGCACAGACCTGCAAACGTAAGATAAACTTTTTTTCAGAAGATAAAAGAGTCAGCCAAAAAGTCTGAAATTCCAGAAGGTGGAAGGAAAATAAGAATAAATTCCTCACAAAAGAACAACCACTGGACTGGAGAGATAGTCGTGAGGTTCAGATGCCTGCTGCAGAGCTGAGGACTGGAGCTCATCCCCAGCATCCACGGCAAAGCTAAGGGTGGTGACAAACATTTGTAATCCCAACACCAGAGAGGTTGAGACAGGCAGATATCTGTGGCTCCATGGCTAGTCACTTTAGACTAACTGATAAGCGCCAGATCCCAGGGAAACCCTGTCTGGAAAAGAATTCAGGTTATAGCTCCAAGAGAATGACACCAGAGGCTGACCTCTGGTCTCCAAACACCTATACATGCACATGCATTGCATATATACATACACTGCACACACACACACATGCAACTACACACATGCACAAGCACACACACATACATACACACACTATAGGCATACACACATATGTACCTCTGAACATGCAAAAGAATCTTAAAGGAAATGATAACCAAGGATTCTTCAAATCTGAAGAAAGACACAAGTAAGTTCAAAGAGCTTGGGAAATGTATATTAAAAATACAAATAGAACCATAGCTAGATCCATCAAGCCGCCAAAAATCAAAGATAAAAAGGAAATCTTCAAAGCAGTCAGACATAGCTAGGACATTTATTCTGGAGATTGGGGGATGGTGATGACAACCAGTGTCTGAGGAGAGACAGTGGGAGGCAGAAGACCGCGGAAGGCAGCCTTCTGAGAACCGAGTGAGGGGAAGCTGTGGATCCACAGTGCTGAGTCTAACAGAAGGGATCTTCAAGGCTAGTGAGAACACAGGAAAGTCAGTCGCCACCTAGTCCTAACTACGAGAAATATCAGCAGCAAACCGTTCCTCTAAATTCCTGTGGAATAGACACAACAAACACATGCAGGTGTGTGCAAGAACGGCTAATGACTGCTCAAATCAGCAATAGCAATGGCTCACAAGGCTTATTACACGCAAATATATATAGGATAATAGAGAATAGGCAGAGTTAAATACTAAAAGATTTTTCCTTTTTTTTTTTCTTTTTCTTTTTTTTTTTTTTTTTTTTTTTTTTTTTTTTTTTTTTTTTTTTGCATGATTTGGGACATGGTACAAAGGCATTAGCCTAAGGCAGATTTAAATCACAGATACATCTTAGAGTTTCTAGAGTAGTCACTAAAACAATAATAGTATTTTTTTTCATTTTTCAGGAATATAAGCTACTGTGGAAGAAAGAATTATATATGTATGTATAAATACAAATACACATACGCATACACAAACAAGATGGAATGCAGATGATAAAGGGAACTGTTAAAAAGCCAAAAGCTGTTCTTTGAGACAGCAACTAGAATTGCTGAGGAAAGGGAAGGAAGCAGGACCCAGCAATGGAGAGTGAGGGGGAGGGAGCAGATGGAAGCACAGAAAGTGGGAGGGTGGGGGAGAGGGAGGGAGGGAAGGAGAGATCGGGGGAGGGGGGCAGGATGCCTGAGTGATACAGAGTCTTAGCACCAGTGGTCCCCAGTCATTAACAGTGTGAGCATTTCAACCTGGGAATTATAAGCACTGAGATTTGATTTGTGGAGATCGGGGGAGCAGAGAGTGACTCCGAAGGAGGTTCCATGTCTGCACCAGAGTCCCACATCTCTATAGAACAAACCTGGTCTCTACTCTGCTGCTACCTTCCACGGCCCACTGCTCTTACTGCAACAACTTTTTAAGACCCACCCTGAAGAGTGCTGGCTTGGGTGGTTTGAACTTTTCACATGGGAAAATCCAACGGATGATCGCAAAGTGCAAACCCCAGACCCACTTGGAGATTCAGGCTTATCTTGCAGGTCAAAAGGGAGATCTTGGGCTCATCTCAGCTGCAGCCCTCCCTAACTGGGTGACCTCAGGCAAACCCCTTCACTTTTTGTCTGGTTTTCTCATCTAGGAAATGGGACTGGTGATTTAATGCCCTCTTACAGTTGCTGCAGGGACACCTATGTCTTTGGGCGGGGGGACCTCACTACTGAGCTAGCTAAACAGGAAGGAAGGCAGAATACCTGGGGGCTGAGGCTCCGGGACCTCTGAGGCTCTCCTGGTTGCACAGAACACCGTGGCGTCTTCTGTTCATTTTGCATCCATTTTGCTCTGTCTCCTCCTGCCCCATTGATGTGTGCTTCCTGAGGCCCTGTGGTGACTGCACAGACTGATGAGGTCATACCAGCTTCAGCCCTGTGTCTGGAATCTTCCAGATCTAAGGAAGGTCCTCCAGTCACATCTGATTTCTCAGCCCAGGATGGCCCACAGGCTCTTGTGCTCAGTTGTCTTGAAAACACAGTCACCTGGACCCCTTTGTCTTCCACGTGTCCCCTGTCTCCCACCATGTTGGAGTTTCCCTGGGAGTACCACTTTTCTTCCCCCGGATCCCTGCTCATCTGCAGGATCTCCTTCTCCAAGCCTTGAACCCTGCCTACAAGGTGCTTGTTTTCTCCCTGCAGAGCCCACACCATGTCTTCTATCCCTAGCACTGTGTCTTTTATCAGTCCCTTATAACTGACCCCAAGCTCTGAGATCAGAGCCCTGAGCTCCGTGTTTTCCAGGGTGACATGCTTCATCCTGCTCCCAGCTTTCCTGACGCTTTCAGACACGGCCTTATGCAGCTGGCCCAGGTCCCCCTTCAGTTTCTCATTCTCCTCTTCCAGCTGGGAAATCTTGAGGTAACTCTTCCTATTGCATTCCTCCAGGTCGGACACAGCCTGCAGGCACTGGTCCAGCTCGTGCTGGAGGCGGCTCAGCTCCCCCTGCAGCATGTGGTTTGCCTGCTCCAGCCTTAGTGCCTTGGCCGCTTCTCTTGCATGCTCCTTTTCACAAGGGCATCCCTCATGGTGACATCCTTCTTGCTCTCTCTCAAGCCTGGCATTATCAAGTAAAACCTGACTTCTCTCTTTCTTCATGTTAGCAAGGAGCTGATAGGATCTGCTTCCTGCCTTATTTAGGGTACACCAGGTTGAGGGAAACTGGCTTCCACCCAGCTCTGCAGGACCCCGGTTGGCTTTATCCCCATTGAGTGCTGCTCCTGGAAGAATTTCTCCACTGTTTAGGACCACATCCTTGTCCAGCCCTACTCCCTCCTCGTTCCTGTTGGGTTTTGCATTCAGATCCTGGCTGGCCAATGCCTGCTGAAGGCACATACCCTCCTCAATGTCCAGCCACCTATGAGTGGCACTGTGGCTCTCTCTCATCAATGCTGACATCTGCTGGGGATCTCTACACACAAGCTTCAGGTTGTTCAGCTGCTGGAAGCATGCTTCCACCTCCTTCTCCTGTGTCTGGAGGGCACACCTGTCCTGTCCCGTCATCAGAGCCCGTGAGGAGCAAGGACCTTCACTGTTGGCACCTGCTGAAGCCAATCTGGAAAACTGTAACAAACCCTGATCATCTATTAGTATGCACTGTTCCTGACCCACATGGGTCCTGAACTCATGCTCAGGGCCCACAGAAGCTGGGTCTAATGCCGTGCGGATCTGTATCTCCTCTTGTTCTTCATCCCCAGATCTCTCCTTCTGCAGGAGCTCGGTGTCTCCAAAGCACAGCTGGTGGTCCAGCTTGCCCTGGGCACTCCTCCAGCCTTCTTTGCCCTTTCCTGCTGAGAGCTGGGTACCATTTGTCCTTGGCTCTCGGGTCCCATGAGCCCTGAAGCTGGTGGCCTCTTCCTCCTTCTCTGGAGACAGATTTATCAATCTTTCCCAGCCACATCCTTCCACATTCCCTCTCTTGCTCAGGGAATCAGGACCCTCCTGTGACCTAGAGGCTGTCCCACGCAGAGGCAGTATTAGACATTCTGACCGAAGCCCAGGAATGGAGGCCACAGCTTGGGTATCTGCAGCCCTGCCCCCTTCCTGCATGCTCTCTGGGGCGTGGACCTCAGTGTCCAAGGACAGCTTCTCACTGCCTTGCAGGAACAACAGGCACACGTCATCAAGCTCTGACTTTAGCCCACCCAAGGTTCCCATCAACCCCCACTTCTCTGCACTTGTGACTGGAGGCCCACTTCCCTCTTTCCCTGTGTCTCTTGGCTCCTCGGTCCCTTTTGTGAGAAATGGGCCACTGGAAATGAGTGGGGACTCCCTGCTGAGGGAGGTGTCATGGCTCCTTGTCAGATGACAATGGCAGCCAGGGTGTGCCAAAGCTCCAGGGGCAAGTGAGGGTGTGCTGTCCAGCTCTTCTTGGGTCTGAAGTTCTTGTAAGGGACACTCCTGGAGCAGAGGCGACAGTAAAAACTCTGGGTCTCCAGCAGGTCCCCAGAGCTGGACCATGGACGTGGGTAACAGCAGTAGGGGTCCTTGGGCTCCAATAGTTTGTAGATTCTGTGATACTCCTGCCAAGTCCAAGGAACAGAGAGGCTCGTCCATGCCTGACCCTGGGGGACAGCTACACAGCAGCCGAAGAACCTGTGGATCTAGGTTGGGCTGGACAAGAGCACCCTGCCGCTGGAGAGAGGAGAGGAAATGTGAAACAGGCCTGGCCTGCTGAGTCCCACCCACATGAAAATGACCCCCAGTACTCTCTGACCTGCTCATATAGCTGTGCATGTGTCCTTGTGTGTACGCTTCCACTTCAGGGCCTCTTTCTGAGCTCTTCCCACTGCCCAAGATTCTCCTTCTCCAAGATATTCCCAAGGAACACCCCTTTATCTCAAACCAAATATCATTGCCTCCTGGCAAAGACCCCAACACTTTGTAGCAACCCCTGGTCATCCTTACTTATCTTCTGCATACTACACCATAACAGATCATATACAGATGTCTGTAGGGTGGCCCACACTCTTTATGGCTCTTTCCTATCCAACATGGTCTCCACGAGTACCACAGAATTATTAACGGGGTTTGATTCTACAGGGCTATGAGCCACCCTGTGGTTTGTAGCTGCCATGGGAGGTGGCATAGATTGAAAACACCAATCCCAGGTGGAAGGTTCTAGTACACAGTGTTATGTAGATTCTCTATTCTCCCAAGGGGTATGGGCTGGCCTTTGTTTTGTTCCAGGCTTGGAGCAGTGCCAAGCTCACCTAAGGGGTTTCCTAGACTGCTCTGAATGTCTTTATAATCATTCATACCACACATCTACCAAGCAAGAGAGATGCCTGATCACAGCACCCCGGAGTGAAGCAGGAGACTGAGTGCCTGACTTGGGGTGGTGAGCAGGTTCTTGGCAGGGACTCTGACCAGCAGGAAGAAGCTTAAACCTTGCCTCTAATCTGGGGGGTGGGGATCATTTGGCTTCAGGGACATTTGTAAACTGGGCATCCCTAAATTAAAAGATCTGGACTGGGTCTCAAGGGCGGCAGTGACTTGCAGTTCTAACCCAGTGATGAGATTAGAGACAGTAGAATTAGCAGAGAGACAGACATGGTGCTGAAACTGAGCACATGCTATTGGAGGGTGACAAAGGACATTCATGAAGGGAGGAAGAGAGAGAGCATGGTCCACGATTCTAGGGATGTGGCTTAAGCCTCTGCTTCTTAGTCCAGGCCTTGGAGATTCTTTTTCATCAGCAATATGGGGCCTGAGGCTGAAGCATCTGAGGGGGTCTCTAGAAGCCAGGAAATGAGTTGGCTTGAGGATGGAGGTCTAGGAGCCCCCCTGAGGTTGTAAAGGGTTCATTCAACAAGGAGAGCACAGAGCTCCCAACCTTTTGAAGCAATGAGACTAAGTGACTTCCCTGAAGTGTTTCTGAGCTGTCTATAAACAGGATGAGTGGTTGGCACACAGGGCCCCACCTTCCTGTCGTCTCATGCCTCTTTAGGGTCAGGTAGAAGAATGGCTACTGGACACAGGCCAGCTCTCTCTCTTGCTTTGTGGAATGCCTTCCTCTACATGAAGGCAAACTATGAGAGGGAATGTTTCAGGAAATGAATAAATGAAAACATGAGTGCATAAATGTATGTATGAATGCATGCATGCATGTATATGTGAATTAATTAATTAAGAGTCAGAAGCTGGAATCAGTGGTTTGCCACAGTCTCAGGAAGAATTCACATCCAGCTCCAAGACCAGATGGTTGGAGTGGCACAGAGTACAGAAGAAGGAGACTGGAGCTATACACCTCTGGGGCTGGGAAGCTCTGGGGAGTTCCAGTATCCCCCGGGTCTCATCATCTCTGGATAGGGAGGCAATGCCTGCTCTGTGGGTGGTCAGGGGGGTTCACAAAGGCAACATGGGTGTCTTGGGGTAGCCTAGCCCAGGCACACTTACGTGGGGCTTCATTTCACCCCACCCTACTTCTTGGCTAGGTCTCAGCACACTGCATCCCATCCCCTCAAATTCTCCTCTTAATCATTTCCAGAATATTCTTCCAAATCTGGCAGTTCCCCAGGTGGGGCACACCACTGTGCACATGGTGGGGCATCCAGGCCCCACTGATCCTCATATGCAAAATCCCCTCTGGCCTCACCTGTCTATGCTCAGACCCTGGAAGGTTTCTCTGAAGCTTGCCTATGGTCCTTGCTGACACCATCTTGTGGGGGTCTGGTCCCTCTCCAACACAGCTAGGGGGTTCTTCTGAGAGCTGGCCTAGAACAGCAAGACCCTGAGGTTAAAATCACTCATGGAAGATCTATTACAATGGCCATCAAGAACCATGTCATCTGATGGATGTCTCTCTTGACTCTTTTTTAGCCCACAGTGACTTCTGGTGAGCTCCACTCCTCTGCCAGGTGAGGACCTGAGGCCAGAAGATGTGAATGACTCCCAACTGTGAGCAGAGGAACTGGATCTCATGGTACTTCCATGGACCATAGCTGGACCATGCCCATGAAGCCTTTAGGACCCTCGGTGTCCTCATTTGACAGCAGGACGTACCCCTACCCAACCCTTCACAGCTTTCAGGAACAGTCTCACCAAGTCACATCATGCTACAGTCCGTCCAACAGCTCTGCTCCCCAGACATGACTAAAGGGGAGCATCAGCTGCATCCTCCTGCAACCAGTAGCCCTGGGTATCATGAGTCTGTGGACTGCTCTTGCATTTGGAGGGATGAGGATGAGCAATCAGGATCTCCTATAGCAGGGAGGTAGGAAACCATGTCTGACAGTTAGAGACCAGGGGCCTTAAAGCTCCAGAAATCCTCAGACTGAGTCGTAAGTCTCGTCCTCAACCCAAGAGTCACCTAGGGTGTATGGGGGCTAGGATGGCCCCTACTTACCATGAATGTCTCTGTGAGGACAAGGTCCCACTACTAACGTGCAACTGGCTGATACCCTTAGAGAGTTAAGTACATACGTTTAATTGTCTAATTATTCTAAGGTAATGGCCCCTGGATTCTGCCTTGACCAGCTGTATAACCCTGAGCCTCTCTGAGCCTCGGTTTGTCTGTGAGAGGAGTAAACCATCCTGCCCAACATTGTAATAACATGAAGACTAAGGGAGCTGGCCTATCAGAGAGAGGCCAGGCATTCCGCTATATATCACAGCATCCACAAACCTGCCAGGCCCTGAAGTCCACGTGCATCACCGTGACAGTCATGGCTGCTGCAGGGATCCAGCACCTCTGCCCTGAGTGGAGGCAGAGAATCACTCTGTGCACAGCCCAAGGCACCCTGGAGAGAGACAAACAACAACCTTAAGCACTCATCTGAAGTGTCCATCCAAGCCTGTGCCTATGCTCCCCCTTCATAGCCGTGGTCAGATGCCTCCAAAGTAAGCAAACTCGAGTCAGAAAGCAATGGGCTCAAAGTTGGCCATGGAGCCTAACAGGGGCCATTGGTTTACCAGGCCATGCTGTTCCTGTTGACTCTTGAGATTCTTTGAGTAAGTTACATGGGATGGCAGTCTGTCCTTGAAGTAGTCTGTCCATTCAGACAAAAAAACTGTTCAGGAGGGCAAAGTCCCAGCCTTGCTCCTACATGGTCTCTCTGCCCCACTGGAAAGCTGGTATCTGCTCAGGGATTTCAAATGCTCCCATCTTTCCCTCATGAGCAAGTCCCAAAGGTGACAGTAGCTAGTCACTCAGGCAATCCCCCCCACCCCGAGGCCTGCATGAGACCAGCTGTGTGCAGAGAGAGGAAAGTACCCACCATGGTCCCGGAGGTGACCTATGGACAGTTCCAGCTGTCATGAGCCCTGTGGGCTCTTGGCCCTGACATCGTAGCCTCCTGGGCTGTCACCCTACTGGCCACATTCTCTACTTCTAGATCTCTAGATCTTCTGCTACGTTGGGAAAAGGTTCTAACCGCCAGCCAACTGTTTTACAGGCCTCTTTGTAGTTGGCTCCTGGCTCTGTCCCCCTTCCACTGAACATCTGGTCAGCAACTTAAACTAGAAAGCAAAGCAGGCCAGGGTGCCTCCCCTTCTCACCCTTCTCCTGTGCAGCAAGATTAAAAGGTCCACCTTCATCTCAGGCATACACCTCTCTCTGTGTCCAGTCAGTGACTTTTGGCCCCAGGTCAAGGGCAGGACTGTGACTGAGCCAAAGGATACCTGAGTGGCCCTGAGCAAGGCCACACTACAATCAGCTTCTGACTCCCCTCATCTGGAATTGTTTTTGCAACAGTTTAGTCTTGAGAGCCTGTAACCCATGATGGATGGTACTAAATAAGGGCCTAGTGCCCTGCAAAGTCCCCTGTGAGACTTTCTTTAGCCTTCTTTAGCCTTTCCACCAACCAGGTCCCCATCACCCTTCCCCCATGTCTCCCCTTCTGCCACTCTGTGCTTGTGACCTCATTTCTTTCTATACAATAGTTTGTGCTGTGTCCTCTTACTCATTAATCAAAGCCCCCAGCCCCGTCTGCATCATAAAATCTTAGAAATCACAGAAACAGGCTTGTGTATTTGAACTGTTGAACCTGGCCAATGGCACTGTTTTGGAAGGTTGTAGAACCCTCAGAAAATACAGCCTCACTGGAGAAAGTAGGTCACTGGGGGGGGGGGGGGCAGGCCTTGAGGTGGCACACACTTGACAAGTCGGCTCTATTTCCTGTCCGCTCTTTGCTTCCTGAGTGCAAACACTATGTGACCAGGGGCCCCATGACCCTGCGACCATACCTGTCCCACTATGCTAGGACTGTACCCCCACATCACGAGATAAAATAGGCCCTCCTTCCCTTAAACTGCTTCTTGTCAGGTATTTGGTCACAACAATGGGAATAGCAAACATCTGTTCATGGAGTCCATGGTCACACAGACCCCATGGCTGTAATAATAATAGTAATTCCTATAAGGATAACAGAAAAGTCGGATCAAGAAAATGGTGATACAGTGATTAGTAGTTCACCAATAAGGTTGATGGGTCGTGGGAGAGCTAAGTTAGCTAGACTTGCTCTAGGTAGTCAGGTTGGTTTTCTTATGGCATTTAACACTCACTGACTGACAGCCCTCCCCAAAGGCTTAGGATTCCAAAGGTACAAACAAACCCCATAGAGCAGTGGGCCCTTCAACGGCTACATGTATTGACTAATTCCTTCTGTTTTCTTTGTGTGTTCATGTGTGTGCATGTATGAGTGTGAGGGGTGTGTGTGTGTGGTGTACTGCTGGGAACTTCGCTCATGTTCATATGTGCTTTATCACTTACCCTTGGTTTTTTAAAAAGGGTTATTTATTTTGTTTGATGTGTGTATTATTTGATGAGTAAATGCTGGATCATGTGTGTCCAGGAGCCCTCAGAAGAGGGCAATGAATTTCCAGAAGCTGGGGTTACAAGCAGTTGTGACCTACTCCATCCAAGTGCTGAGAACCAAACCCTGGCCCCCTACAAGAGCAGCAAGGGCTCTTGACCATTGAATTCTCTCTTAAGCCCCCTCTGTCTCTCTGTATAGTGAACAAGAAACTTGGCTGACGCAGTCCTACAAACATGAAAGCAGAGGTCATTTCCCAACAAAGAACACATTCCCAAAGCTGATGCCAGGGCTCACTCTATGCACACTGAGGACAGGGAAATGCGGACAGCATCGAGCCATGCCCATCACTTCATCTCCTCAGCTATCCGACGACAGAGGGCAATGAATTTCCAGAAGCTGGGGTTACAAGCAGTTGTGACCTACTCCATCCAGGTGATGAGAACCAAACCCTGGCCCCCTACAAGAGCAGCAAGGGCTCTTCACCACTGAATTCTCTCTCTTAAGCCCCCTCTGTTTCTTAATACCCCCATTTTCTGTACAGTGAACAGGAAACCTGTGCTGACGCAGTCCTACAGAGGTACAAGCAGAGGTCATTTCCCAACAAAGAAAACGTTCCCACAGCTGATGCTAGGGCTCACTCTATACACACTGAGGACAGGGAGATGCAGACAGCATCCAGCCATGCCCATCACTTCATCTCCTCAGCTATCAGACGACAGAGGGCATGGTGGCCTTGACAGCCTGACTTTTCATATCTGTACATAAGCCTCTCTCAGTGACCCTGCAGGCCAGGTCATAGCCATCTATCTGTCTTCTGATAACAGCTGTTTAGAAGCCTAACCCACTGCTGCTTACACCTGTGTTTGTGTCTCCTCCAAGCTCTTGAAGATCTGGTCCACACTCAGATCACCTCCAAGTCCCAGGGTCCAGCATTGTGCCTGAGACACTGCAGAAGCCCAGCGGACACTCCCAGAGAAGCATGCGAATGCACACCACCAAGCAAGTGGCATCCTGCTACCCACCATCTTCCTCTGCTCCTTTCGCCAGCTTCTTCCTTCTCCCAAACTCCCCTCTGTGGCCTCAGAGGACTCAGCTTTTAAGCAACCCATTCTGAAAGTTCTCAGCTATCATCGGAGCTTGGGCAAATTGAGTTCCCTCCTCTAGACTTAGCCTAGGGACAGTGGCATCAGCACTTCTCTGGTTGCTTTACAACGTCTAAGAGAGCAAGCACTTTGTGGCTGAGAAGCAACCAACATGTCTTTTCACAATGCCTGCCCTCCCTATAGCTGACAGCACAGCTCCCAGAGCCCATGAGCTGCAATAAGCAGAGAGCTATCTTGGGGGTGGGGGTGTATGCCCCTTCAGACCTGGCTTCCTTCATTTCCTAAGGCACATGACTCTCCCTCCATGTCCCTGTTCCCTCTTCTGTAATAACTAATAACTAATAAGGACTAATCACTCTACCACCTTGTCAGCTGGCTGCGGTGAAGACGGCAGTGCCGGGTAAACGGCAGCTCTGTGAAGTCCAAGGATGTCAGTCCTATCCTCATGATAACAATGCTGAGGCACAAAAGTTTAGCAATTAAGGCTATGCTGGCCTGTCTGGATCATTACTGTCCCCTAAGTGTGATCCCCTACAGGTACCTATAAGAGTACCTCTCCCCTCTTCATCACAGGCTCCTCCCCAATACTGAGCACTGTCACATGTCCCACAAGCTCCTAAGGGCAGCCTGTTTTTCTTTCTTTCTTTCTCTCCTTCTTTCTTTCTTTCTTTCTTTCTTTCTTTCTTTCTTTCTCTCTTTCTTCCTTAAATCTGCAGCAAACAGCATGGAGACCACTTTTTGTGGACAACTTAGGGAACCTACAAGAGACATCTTTCAGCTTTGACAGTCGAAGCCCTATGTGAGATCCAGCTCCTTGGAGCACAGGGCCTTCTAAAGAGAAAGCCTGATGTTATGGATGCTTTCGACCAGTGATGGCTTTCCAGCTAAGGGAACAGATCCTACAGGATCCCAGCCACTGACAAGCCCAAAGCCCCAAAGAGCTACTGACTCTGGCCCCTGATCCAGATCGAAGAACCAAAACGGGGTGCATGACTCCCTTCTGGTCCTGATGCTACCTTTGTGTCTGTAGCCAAATCACTTCCCCTCCCTGGGAAGTTCCTCCATGAACTTGGTGGGAACAACCCTTGATGCAGGAAGGGTTAAAGGGGAGAACAGGAAATGGACAAACAACAGCAAGACCCTGCCAGGCATCTAGGAACCTGCTCTTCTTCTCAGAGAAGTGCTTTGAGGGAACAGTGAGTCCAGCACTCGAGGTAATGGCAAGATGGGAGAATAAAGCCTCAGGCCAATTGCCTAAACGAAAGTGCATTTACGGCAATCACAGAAAAGATTCTAAATGACAAGTTCCATGTACGCATCATTTATTTTCAGAATTACAAGGAGATGATGGTGAGTGCACACTCTGTTTTCCTCTTGGTGGATGAACAAGCAGCACACAGGGGGGACAGGTGGGAAACAAAGCGATGCAAATGCACAACAGAACACCTACACCATTGGTAAGCTCACCCAGGCAGGAGACACACTGCCACCGTTATCTGGAGAACTTGAGCACTCCACGTTCCAATCAAAAGATACATTTGAATTTTTATATAAGCAACCCCCCACTGGCTTGTATTGTCCGTCTGATTGTGTTGTGATTCTGCTGGAGGCAGAGTCTGAACCTGCCCAGGTTGGCCTAGAACTTGCTATGTAGCTTGAAGTCCTGATCCTCTTGCCTCCCAAACCTTCTCTCTTTCTAAAGGAACTGAGTTCACTCTGGCTTTATGGGCACAGTGCTAATGCACACAGGGCTAGGCACAGCTAGAGCCACCCTTCCTGACATCATGTGTAATATGGACCAACTTCCAAGTCTCTCTCTCAACAGCTATGTGGCAACAGGTAAGATACTACTGCTCTGAGCCTTCCTTCACTTCCTCTCTGTGGAACAAGGATGCTGAGAGCAGCTGTCCCTGTCTCCACAGCTTTGAAAGGAAGCTTTAAACACATCTGGCTCATGACAGGAAGACATTAAATGAAAATGTTTACTCTTCTGTCAAGTAAAGAGGAAATAAATGCCCAGCCTTCCCTGCCTGGCTTAAGAAACATACCCAAGTTTAAAGAGAGATAGAATGAGGAGAACAGACAAGGCCCAAAACCTTTGCAGTCCTTGGACTCCCTGTGTGCTGCTGGGAATGGAGGCTGTGGATGCTGGACCTGCCTGCGCAGATCATAGCCCAGAAGGATGTGGAAGACAGGGGAAGAGGAGTGAGTCTGGGGGAGGGGTCGAACCAGAGGGGACCTATACTCAGGGTTGAGACCCATCACTCACATGGCTTATACACTGTCGGGACGCAATCAGTGTCAAATAGATGGATGAACAGAGCGAGAGGGACCGTGAAGGGTATGAGGGGCAACTGGCTGCCTGGCAACCGGCTGGATGAGTGGACAGATGGGGAAGATACAGGTGAATGGGGGCACAAGGAAACACAGGTGACAGTGGACAGATGGCTGCCTCCGCCCAAATGTTTGTTCTGCCCCCCAAATTCATGTGTTGAAATCTAATCACCAAGGCAATAGTGTTAGCAGGTGACTAAGTAGGAACAGATCCCCTCCTGAGTAGTATCATCTCTCCCACAAAAGAGATGTGTGTCCCTTCCCCCTGTAAGAACTCAGCAGGCACGAGGCACCGTCTACAAACCAAGTCTCAGACACTGAGTCTAGGGGTGCCCTGACCTTGAACTGAGTGTGAAAGGCTAGACTAGTGTTGGGGTGGGAGTGCACTGATTACTCCCCAGTGGGATTAGATACCTGGTCAAAGCAACTTAAAGGATGAAGGATATCTTTTGCCTCTTTGTGCAGAGACCACAGTGACGGCAAGGAAGGTATGGAGCTGGAAGCAGCTTGGGAAGGAGCTTGGGTTGTGCTTCCTCTCAGCTGGAAGGGCTTAGAGAGCTCCAGCACCAGCACCTCACGTCGCCCCAGCAACCCACCTTCTCCACCCAGGTCCCCTTCTAGCAGGCACGTCTAACCTTTTCAGCATTATGACTCTGAGGTCCTCACTACCGAGTTCATGCTCAAGAAGTTCATGATTTTTTTTTTAAGCTCATAGTGTTTTATGTCTTGGGCTTTGTATTGGGCCACATGCATACCTATCCCAGAGAGACTGCATCCCCAGGGCTTCAGATTGAACACACCTGTCAGACCTAAGGGTTCCATAGCCTCCCCAGATAGAATCAGCAGCTCCGACCAAGGGGGGTGGGGCGGGATGGGAAGGTCTGGTCCATGAGCCAGAAGGGTGAGGGGCACTGCACATTCAAACACATTCAAACAGCGGGTGAGGGCAAGAACGCCAAGGTTGGCGGTGGGGTACAGTACAATTGGACATGGGGGTCTGCAAGCGCACGGATAAGTAGTAGACATCAAACGGCTGGCCATATGGGTAGTGAGGCAAATGTGTTGAAGGGCAACGGCGACCTCGTGTGTATGGATGGTGGGGTCAGAGACTGAGTTGGTGAAGGATGGACCAGCCTCTGATTCAGATAAGTGATGACCCGATGCTAGGGAAACGACCTTAATTAAGTGGCTGGACAGAAGTCAGAGGAGGACAAGAGATCATTCCTGTCCTGGGTTCCGGCCACTTACCGGGCTACCGTGCCCCAGCTGGGCTTGCAGGCGCCGGTTTTGGTGGGCGAGCTCCTCCACCTGGCTGTGCAGACCTATCTCTGACAACGTCAGCCCATACACGCAGCAGCGCAGTTCCTCAAGCTGCTCCCGCAGCTGCCGCTCGGTGGCGCTGTGCTCCCGCAGCCTGCGCTCCGCTTTCACCCGCTCCCGCTCCGCGAGCTCCGCCCTGGCTCGCAGCTCGCTCAGCTCTACGACCTCGGGGTCACCCAGGGGACCAGCCAGAAGCTGAGGTCCGGAGCTCCCCGTACCGGGCGACGAGTCCGCGGCTTGCAGCTGAGCCAACAGGAGGCCCGCAGCGTGTCCCAGGCGCCGCACGTCGCGCTCCAGCCGCTGCACCTGCACCCGCAGAACGCGCTCCTGCTCCCGCACCAGGCCCAGCTGCTGCCGCTGCACCCGCCCGCAACGCTTCAGGGCCGCCGCCTGCCGTGCCAGCGCCTCGTCCTTGCGCCGCAGCCTCTCCTGCAGCCTCCGCTGCCGTCGGACCGCGCTCTCTGCCTCCCGCACCTAGGGGTTGCGGTGATGGAGGACGTCAGGGAGCCCCAGGCACGTGACTTGCTCGCCTTGATCTCTCTTTCTAACATTCCCTTATTTTGTGCATGGGGGGTATTTTTCATTAAAATATTACACTGCGACCAAAGACAGCTCACTTGCCACCAAGCTTGAAGACCCAATTGAGTCCCCGGTACCTGCATGTGGTAGGAGAAAACCTACACAAGTTGGACTCTAACCGCCACTGTGGTACATGTTTGTGGTACAAATAAATAAACAAAATTTTAAAGTTAAGCTTATTATTGGGTATGCTGACACTACAGCCAGAAGTCATCTTCACCTCATCCTTGTCATAGCTCCAAATCTCCATGAGTTCCCTAAGTCTGTGGAAGAGTGTTCAGTGGGTTGGAGGGCCAGTACCCTGCAGAGGGTCTCTGGAATTGTTCCGTCTCAACAGTCCACACTGATTTCCTAACACCACAGAACTTTCCAGAGCTTCCCAGTTCAGTGATGTGAGCTGAGCAGGGACCAGTAAGCCTCAGCAGCTGTTCACAGCGATGAATACCCGTCCCCACCCCCCGCTGAAATAGAGCTGGCCTTAGCCCCACCACACATTCGGAAGCTATCTATATAATGGGACAGCTACAATTCTTGCAGCCAGCTCTGGAGAACAGCATGGGAGCCTTGTGTCTGCCTCAAGGGCTTTTTTCTCTGTCCCTTTGGCCATCTTGCTGAGCAGGGAACACTTCTGCGTATTCTGACACCCAGTCTTCTCCCTACCACCGTAGCTGGACTGGAGTCCAAACATTTCCTCTGTGGTAAGCTTTCTCTTACCAGCAAGCTGCTTCCCTCTGCTGCCAGAAAGCCTGCAGGTGAAAGAAGCATTTGGCAAAAGAGAAAGGACGTGCAAGACCAGGTCAGGCTGGCTTTGTGGGGTGGTTTATTGACTGGGTGTGGGGAGGGAATAAAAACTGGAGTTGAGTTTTCTGGGTCCTCCTGACTTTATGATGGTGTGGATTCTGTACTGAGTGCCTGTATGGTTCTGGGTGCCTGGGCATCCATGGCATGGGGGCATGGGTCTTTGACACCTCTCAGGATGACTAGAGCTCGCTGAGGAAATGAGGCCTCCTTGCTTCCTGGGAATATGACCAGAGCAAAGCTGACACCTGTGACAGATCAGACGCATTGTTTAAAAATGCCAAAAGCCTGTTCGAACACCCCTGCAATACTGACTCCCGCATTCCAAAATCTCTACCAAAATACACAAAGTCTAGAAGTTAAGGTTGTGGGGCTGGGCTGCAGCTGGACCACATGTGACCCAGAGCAAACCACTGAATCTGTAAATGGGCTTTCTGACAGGTCTGTCGGAGTATATTGCTCTCTGGTCCATGCTCAACTTGCCTCTTAGACAGTTCAGGATCTGCCCAGGAATGGCACTGCCCACATTGGGCTGGACCCTCCCACATCCCCATCAAGACCATTCCTCACAGACAACGGAAAGCATGTGAAAATGGCCTACAGCTCCCTGGGCTCCCCAACACCCCTTATCCCACTAGTCACCCTTACCGTTAATCTGCCACCACACAACAAACATCTCCACCACAGGACTGTCCCCGACTTCCCTGGGAATCCCAGCTGTACAGAGAGCAAGGCTCTAAACACCCTTACAGTGTCTCCTCAGAGGAACCACATGTCCCAGTGCAGAGGCACAGCCTAAACCATGTTTCTATGAAGACTCCCCTAGGGTTGAGAGGCTAAGGGCAAGTGAGCCAAGGGTCCAATTTAACCCGAGTCTGCCTCCAGTGGTCAGGGGAAAGGTAAGAGTGACTCCGGGCTGGCCCAAGGACTCCGGGTACCCAAGGACTGAGTTGAGCTGAACTGGACTTTCCACCCTTGGAAAGTCCCATGGCTTTGTCCCATGGCTGCCCACTGTCAAAGACACACTGGACACATATGTCTCTCTTTCTCTCTTTCTCTCTCTCTCTCTCTCTCTCTCTCTCTCTCACACACACACACACACATACACACACACACACACACACACATAGCTGAACAAGACTGAAGAAACAACACCCCCTTTAGTGTGTGCCTTGCCTGTTCATGTTGAGTTCACATCCCATGAATGGGCTGCACCCTGTAATCTTAAAACCCCTATGCTGTGCTTTAAAGAGTAATCCCTGAAGCCAGGAAGCTGGGTGCCCAGGCATCATTGGGTACCTATTGCAGAGGTGTGGGTCCATCTGCTATACATTCCTTCCTCAATATGGCCTGCATCACCTGCTCCCTGGAAGGTTTCTTACAATGGATAAGAATGGCCAGTGCAGAGAACACTGTTAAGATGACCACTTCTCTGAGCATTCTACGGGTATCTACTCATTTAGCTCATATGACCACCTGAGAGGTGGGTAGCATGTTCCCATTTTACTTATGAAGAAGCAGACCCTGGGAGGTTGTGACGCTTGTCCAATGTCACACAGCCAATTCAGCTGGAGAACTAGGCTTTGCCTCCACAACATGGCCCTGAACCTCTCACCTCTTCTTAGTGGGGCTGCCAATTGTGCTCCGCCTTCCTACTCCCAAAAGCGTTAGCTGTCTTCCTCGTTTCTGAAATGACCCCTCTGGAGTTCCCGCTGTACCACCCAGCCCTTCCCTCCCTGTCTTTTCCTGGCCCTCCACAGCAGTGTGTTGGGCTGACTCATTCCCACACTTCAAACACCTTTCCCAGAAAGGTCTGGGAAGTTCTGTCCCCAGTTCCCAGAAGTGTCTTTTTCCCACCATGCCTACAACATACCTAAGTCTCTCTTCCACCCAAAACCAGGTTCTTATTTTTCCTCTGTCCCTGCTTGCATGCAACAATTTGAAGACAGAAGCCTGCACTGGCCAACTCCTGACCTCAAGGATCCAGGCATGAGAAAGGTACCAACAAACACCCTTGCTTCCCCGAGAGGCCTGGGAGGCAGGCAGGGAGAAATTAGAGAACTGAGGCCCAGGGTGATCACATGGCCAGGCACTGGGAAGTGGAAGGGATACGAACCTGGCTGACTAGTGTCCCCTTCAGTGCCTGCAGCTGCTCCTGGACATGGAGTGTGGCACTTCTTTCCTGGGCCACACAGGCACTCAGCTGTTCCACCTTCAAGAGAAGCCTCCTTTCTGACAGCTCCAGCTCCTGGACCCTGCAAGACCAGAAGCAGGAGATACTCAGGGTAGGAAGTGAAGACTGAGTGTCCAAGCAACTGTGTAAACCCACCACCACCAGTCTGGCTCAGCTACTGGTCTAAGGGTTTCATTGTAAACCACCCACATACTTCATCAGCTTCAGCTCTGTAGCCCAGACTGATCTCAAACTCATGGTCTTTTTCCTTCCACTTCCCCCGTGCTTGGATGCCCTGAGTGAGCCACCAACCCAGCCAGACCTATCTCATTCAAGAGTCTCTGTTTTCCCTCAAAGGGCTGGGAAGATAGCTTAGTGGGTAAGAACATTTGTTCAGTGAGCATGAGGACCTCAGTTCAAATCCCCAGCACCCACATAAAAGCCATCCCTGTAATTCCAGCACTGGGGACAGAGACAAGGCAGACCTTAGAACCTTACTGGTCAGCCTGTCTAGCCATAATGTAAGCTTCCAGGCAATTAGGTGAAGAGTTATGGAGGAAGACACGCTCATGTCCTTTCTGGGTTTCTCCACAGATGTAGATGAGTTTTTGCATGGATATTCATGCTACATATGTGTGCATACACACACACACCAACATCACGTGCCACAGAATTCAATCGTATGTGTTTCTCAACCCTATATGAAGACCAAAAGACACTGAGTGGAGGCTAACCAGCCAGGAACTGTTTTTCCACCATAAGACTAATGCAGTCTCCAGGAGAAAAATAAGGACCTGAGAGGCGATTATTTCCCAGGGTCACACAGAATCGTGGATTCCAGGCTGACTTTTAACCCTACTCACTGTTGCCTCCCATTCTGGCTCCAAACTTACAAATATCTTCTAAGGAGATGACTGAGAGTCAAAGGGTTTCTGTGATCAAAACAGAAACCATGGCCATGTCTGTGCGGCTTGCACTTCCACATGAGATGCTGGGTACAGCCTGTAGGACCGACACAGGGAGCAGCTGAGCCATGCAGGGTTCTGTGTCACACAATGAGACTCTAGAGACTGTGCCTAGCCAGGAGGGGACAAACCCTGACTGCAAATAAAAGAGGTGACACAAGCAGGATGCCCCCACCAGAAGAACCACAAGATGAGAAGTTTGCTTCTCCTATTCAGTGTTAGCCTTGTCTCCATGCTAGGTAATCTTAGCTGCAGATATCCCTCTATCTGCAGAGTATAGATATCCCTCTATACTCTGTGCGTGCTTTCTCCTTTACCCAAGACCAATCAACGGCATTCTCCTCCATTGCAGACCTTGATCCACTGGGAAGGGCAGGCTATGTCTTTACAGCCATGGAGGCCTAACTGGGTTAGTATACCTCGATGACCCTCAGATTTTCATGTGTAAGATACATGCAGCTCTACTTTGCTCACAGGGTTTTGTTATGATAGAAGAGAATGTTCTTACTATTTAAGACATCACTGTAGTGGCTATTCCTGGCGGTCAACTTGACTATATCTGGCATTAACTACAATCCAGAATTGGAAGGCTCCCCTGTGGTCCTTAATCTGAATGCTGAGAGATACAAGTTTCTGATCTGGATCTTAGCATGGAGATCTTGAGGCATAGTGGCTATGAATCCCAGAAGATTAAGATAGAAAGATCTATGAGTTCAAGATCATCTGGGATTAAAGGTATGGTGGCACACACCTTTAATCTGGGCCTCTCCTTTTGCTGGAGACCTATATAAGGACATTGGAAGAAGGAAGGTGCTCTCTCTCTTCTTTACCTGGTTGCCTTGAGGGGCTGAGCAACTGCTAGATCCTTGGACTTCCATTCACAGCTGCTGTTGACCATTGTTGAGAGTTGGACTACATATAGACTGTAAGTCATCAACAAATTCCTTCACCATATAGAGACTATCCATAAATTCTGTGACTCTAGAGAACCCTGACTAATACACTCACCAAGGGTTTCCTCTCCTCTGGGAGGTCCCTCTATCCCTCCGGAACAGGTTCTCCTAAGCTAATCAGTGAGGAGGTGAACTGGTGCCTTCTCACTGCTCTTGAGATACACTGAGAGTTAAAAAGGGAAAAGTAAGCCATTCTCTTTATTTGGGGGAGCAACCTGTACCCTGACCTCAGAAGATAGCCTGCTTCTGACACAATCAGCTCAGTGCAGTAGCCAAGCTGTGGCCCCAGACACACCCAGATCCTGGTCCCTACAGGAAGGGTGTTGCCCTTCAAGTGTACAGAAGGCTGCAGAGCAGGTGAAGTCAAGTCTGTGAGAGGAGATGGCTCTTGACCACCATCTGGTCTCCAGCTAGTCAGAAGGGGGCCTAGGTGGAGCTGACTGTGGAAAAGAAAGCCACAACACCACTAAGGCATCTTGCTTGCTGCAGCTTGGAGGTGGGTTGGGGGTCAAGGAGGGGTGCTCAGCTGAGGAGCAAGGACCAACCAGCTAGGAGTCAGAGCCCCAAAGGTGTCTGAGTGTGACCCTACTAACAACTTGAGCTAAGCCTGAATCCTAATTTCCAGCCTCCAGAACTGTTAATCAACCATGCCTGGGTTCCTGTTGTTTGGTTTTCTGTCTGTCTGGGTTCCTGATGTTTGGTTTTCTGTCTGTCTGTCGGCTTGCTTTAGAAACATTATGTAAGTGCAGATGCATGCATGTGTGAGGCCAGAAGTGGACACGGGGTGTCTTCCTCAACTGCCCTCCACTATTTATTTATTTATTTATTTATTTATTTATTTATTTATTTATTTATTTATTTTGAGACAGAGCCTCCTACTGAGCAAGAAACTCACTGGTTGTTTCAGCTGGCCAGTGAGCTCCAGGGATCCCTCATATCTGACGTCGCAACACTGTGGTTGCAGGTGCGTACCACCCCTGGCTTTAACTTGGGTGTGCAGGATCTAAGCTCAGGTCCTAGTGTTTCTACAACAGGCACCTCCCAGACCGAGCCATCTCTTTAGGCTGTTTTTAAGCCACCGTATATCATGGATGCATTCACCCTGGAGAAAAAAGACAAAAGGATCGAGAGTTCAAGGCCATCCACGGCTATAGGAAGAGTTGGAGGCCAGCACAGGCTCTGTGAAGTCCTGACTCCAATCCAGCACGCTACTCCCAAGAAAAAGTACCAAGTTTGTGCTGTTTGTCACAGCAGCACAGGAAACCCATACGCTCAGGACCATGAAAAGGACAAGGGGTGGGTTTTCTTTTTCTGACTAAAATAATCACATGAGGCCTGTCATCATGGTGCCACAGAAGGTACTGTGAACCTAAGGAATCTAAGAGGCTCCGCTGTGAATATATGGGCCCACAGTGGCCACAGGCTAGACTCCTGGGTACCTGGAATCAAGTCTTACTGCCCTAGGGGATGTATAGGCACAGTGACACACCATCCCAGGCCTTGGCGTCTCCTTCAGAAAACAAGCAGAATACTCACCTTGAACACCTGCTGAGGGGTCTGACTCAGAGCAAGAGGGTGACAAGTGCCCAGTGTGACTTCGCTACCTTAGGTCAGAAATGACTGCGAAGCATATTTTTGTAAGATGGGAGTGGACTTTTTTTTTCCAATCCATTTTTCTAACAATTCAGCTGTGTTCTTTTTATGTTTTATCCATTTCTTTGAATTAGTTAATTTACTTCATGTTTTTGAAACAAGAGCTGACTCTGTAGCCCAGGCTGACCCATGACTCACAGCAATCCTCCTAGCTCAGCCTCCTAAGTGCTGGGATTCCGGGTATCAGCCTCCTTGCCCAGCTCTTTATTATTTCCATAATAATACTTTTTAAAAAACCTTTGGCATGTTAACACTTTTTTATTTAATTGTTCTTCGTTTTTTTTT
>NW_022196905.1:31488093-31534771 GCF_008632895.1 Mastomys coucha | reverse complement strand
GGTGGTCAGGTGACAGTTTTACGGGGTTGATTCTGTCCTTCCACCAGGAGGGTCCCAGGAATTGAATTCATGTCCTCAGGCTTGCCAGCAAGCCCCTTAGCCCACTGAGCTATCTCAGTGGGGCTGCAGCAAGTCCAGCGGCACTCCCAGCACTCGCTGTCTCCTAGTGGGCCAGACCCACCAGGAAGTCAGCTGGGCGCCTGCATTCCTAGTGGACCATTCAGACTGCAGCTCTTCTTGTCCCCGACTCTATAGTTCCCCCTCTGGAAAAGGAGGCAATCGCATTATATACATCACAGGCCTCAAGAGAGTCAAAGTTGGGCCAAAGTGGAAGCCAGAGTGGAGGCCAGAGTGGTCCTTTTTCTCCTTCAGCCCTGTCACAGATCCTACCTCCCTGTCCCCTGGCCTTGTCCTGAAAGATGTGTGCTGCATCTTCAAAGAGAACTGTAGATATGGCCTCACCCTGGGCTCCAGCTGCAGAGGTACCTCTGCCAAGGCTCCCCGCCCGATCATAGGTCCAAATCAATGAATGCACAATACAGACTGAACCCCACTGTGAGCCACAATGAACCTATGCTCCTTTCATTAATTACTTGAGTGTCTGTTCACAGTGACAGAAAAACTAACACACACAGTCTCAAAAAACTCCCCGGGGACCCCACTGCTGCTCTTCCTGGCTACCACGAGGAGAACAGTGTTCCTCTACCAAACCCATCCTTCATGATGCTCCCACTTTGTCATAGGCTTATAACAATACAGCCACCTGACCATGGAAACTGCCTCTTGAGAGGAAGGAAGGCAGGAAGGGAGGGAAGGAAGGCAGAAAGCAGGAGAGGGAAAGAGGAAGGGAAGGAAGGACAGAGGGAGGGGGAGAGAAAGGGAAGGAAGAAGGGAGGGAGGGGAAGGGTTGAGGTGTGACCAGGCAGCACAGTGCTGCTCTAGGATATTCAGGGCCCATCCCCAGTACCACTAAAAGAAGGGAAAACAGGAAAAAGAGGAGAGGGGAGTGGAAGAGTGGAAAAATAAGGGTGGATGGGAGAAAGGGAGGGGAGGTACCATTAGGAAAAAGCCAAAGAAGATAGGGTTTGGAAAAAGATCTAGATTCAAATGATCATTCTGGGTCAGCAGAGAGAAACAACTCGTGGGGGGTTGGGGAGGATATCCTGTCCAAGATAATGGAGGAGCCGGGAGGCCAGACAGAGATGACAGGTTCAACAACTCTGGGACCACTTCTGTTCCTGGAGCTAGGGACTACCCAGAGGAAACATGTGACCAAGGTTTGGGCCGAGCCACGCAGCAGAAGTTGGGTTCACAAAGAAGAGAGGCACACAGCATCTGGGCACAGTCATAACAGAACGGAGGTGAGGGAAAGATCAGTGCTTGCCATTGACTGCACCCAGTAGATGGTGATCGAGCAGAGAGCAGGCTGTGGCAGACAGAAGTGAGGGCAGATGACCACCCTCTGCTGGGACTTCAGCTAGAGACAGGATTCAAAGGATCATGTGAGGGGGGATGCGGGGGGATTCATCAGTGCCCCCTCTCCCCACACAAGAGCACTCACAGGGTTATACCCACCTGTTCCTCAGCCCTGACTCTGATGTCACATGCTTGTCCACAGCTGCCAACAGCTTCTGCTCGGAGGATTCTAGCTGCTCCCTGAGCATCCCTGGGTCCAGGTCCAGGCTGCTGGCTGTCTCTGGAAGGCATCCCTGCTCCTTGTCACTCTCCTCCATGTCTCGGAACACCCAGCAGGTGTCAATCTTCACATCCACATTTATCCCATCAGAGCCATCGCTGCTGGGAGCTCTGATGACGTAGCTGAAGCTTTTCTCAGTCCTTCCCTGGGCTGTCGGCTCCATCCCAGAAACATTGCACTGGCCCAGACTTAGTAAAAGTGAAATGAGTCTACAACGTGGACTTTCTGGAATTCTGAGGTGGCTACTGTGCCTCTGGATTGTCCCGGAAAAGCGTCCTTTGAGGAGAACAGGGACAGGTGGATTATTCATGAGTGGGTAGCTTGGGTTTCATCCGCACAAACGTCATGCAATACGAACGAGCATCTCATTTTACAAGCTGGCCTGCTAGAACCCAGCAAAGCTAGAATGAGGCTCAGACCAGCCACCTGGAATTAAATGCTTAGCAATGCACACAAAGAGGAAAGAAGTGGTTGCCAAGGAGTACCATCAGGTCCTCCAAAGCAAACAAAGCTCATTCCCAAGCATAACGAATAAGGGTCCATGCTGCTGTTTGAGTGTAGCACATACTTACCAAGGACCTAGAATCTGCCAGGCAAAGAAGGCGGGAAATAAATACCATTCCACGAAGTCTCTCGACCTACCTAGTCCAGCTATCCCGGTGACCCTGAGGCAGGCATCCTCATGACCATTTTAGAGATGGTGAAATCAAAAGACCTCAGAAGGTGGAAGAGTTTGTCCAAACCCTACAGATGGGAAGGAACAGCCAGGTCTGACTCCACACCAAGAATGCATGTTGTAACCCAGAAGCTGGGAGATCAAGTGTGGCATGAAACCGGCCTTTGGGCATCAGAAAACAATTCCCTAGAGCTGGGGGGTCGGAGCTGAGGGGTCAGAGCTCGGGGTTGGGAAAGGAATCAAGAAGATGAGAAAAGTAGGAATGGTGGGGAGCAGCAGGCAGAGATCCATGGAACAGGGACAAGCACCAGGCCACAGCCAATAGGCTAGGAGTGGCTGGCCACATGGCACACAGAAGGGCCCACATTCACACAGGTACTCAGGGGTCTCGGATATCTCACAGTGAGCATAGGGCAATCATGGCCACCCAGAACCAAGGAGGTGGCTGGTCTAAGGTGACATCAAGGGGTCTGCAGGGGGGAAATCTGAGGCCATCAACCACACCAGAGGACAGGACTAGGCAGAGAGGTAACAGGGTGTTATAAAATAAAAGGCTTTGTTTCCCCCAGAAAATAATGGGACCAGTTTCTTAGCACATTGTCCTCAGAGCACACAGATGTGTTCATTTCTAAAGAAGTGCCCCTGGGACCTGAAGGAAACCATGTCTCCCCCTCCTCCAGCTCTGCACACGGCTGAGCATTCACTTCCTCACCATTTCCCAGCCTTTCTCATACAATTGCCTCTTGCCATAGATAGACATTTATTGTAACCTTTGTATATATAATCCCACTCAATGAAGCCAGAGGGTTACCCAGCTTACTAGTGGGCAAACTTGGGGTGACCCATCCTTGGAAAGAAGCATCTGTGGTCTTGGGCCTGATGGGATTTGGCTGGAAATCATGTGTACCCCACCCTGAGCATCCTGTCTGAACCCCTCTGGGTTGCTTGGGATGCACCTCACTCTAGTTTCATGCTCTCCAACACTGAAGTCGGTAGCTCTCTTTTCTACCTGTGTAGAGAGGCCTTCTGAGTTCCCAACAGTAGATCTCTGGGGGATACAGAGGGTGAAGAGCCACAGCTGAGGTGGGGCAGGCAGAATGGGCCATGGGAAACACTGGTCTTAAAGGGACAGGAAGGTCAACTCAAAGCATAGGTGCTGGGCCTTACTCCTTGGGTATGAATCCTGTCTTAGGTATGAATCTGGACAAATTAGTGAGTGTCTCATAAAAGGATCTCCAGACACTGTCTGGAATACAGGCATCTGTGTCTGTGAGAGAATACACGAGTGGGTTCACACAGCTTGCTCAGAGAGTCCAGCACATCCTCAGGCTAAATACTGGCTGGATGAGATAGGAATAGTGATGCTTCCTGGTCCATGCTCTCAGCTGTCTGGACTGTAACTAGACTTATTGCTTAGCTGCTGTAGGGCACTAGACAAGAGACACCTTGTAAAGTGACACTCCACAGTAAACAGTTCTTTCCCCTACCATGGGAACAATTCTCCAAGCACCAGGCATGTGAGCCTCAGAAACACTGGCCACAAGAGGCTACCTGCCATGCATGGGAAAGATGGCTGTCAGCTGAAGGCCCCTGGCTCTTCCTGGTGACTCACCAAGACTTAGAGGGAAAAGAAGGTGAAGCTGGGAAGACTGAAAAGAGAAATGGACGCTGAGTAGAGGCCTGGGCCTGTGGTCCCCAGTTTTCCTTAAAGGACAGGCCTCACGAGAGTAGCTATAAGGACAGAGACTAATGTCTTAGGAGACATGACTGAGAGAGCGTACCGACCCCAAGCCACAGAAAGGACACAGGCCATGATTGCAGCACCCATCTTAAAATCTCGGTCCTGAGGTGAATGAATAAGGAGGGAAAGGGGCAGGTTCAGCCTTGAGACCCAGCTCCTTCTACCAGAGTAGGGCTCTGACACATATTGAAGTCTGCAGAAACCCCTCAGAGGCTTTTGGTCATTTGGGGATTTGTGTTTGTTGGTTAGTTGGTTAGGTTTGGGTTTGGGTTTTTTTTCTTTGTTTTTTGTTGTTGTTGTTTTGTTTTGTTGACAAATTTGGTAGAGGAAAAAGACATCAAAGTGCCTGCCTGGTTTGGGGTTTCCTGCTCCATAATAGGAAGGAGTCCCTTAACAAGCTAAACATGAGAAATAAAAATTCAACCCATTTGTATGGTACTGGGATTGCCAGGCTCCTGGTGGTCACCTGGCTAGGGAATCCAAAGGAAATGACAGCCATGTAACCCTTCAGGGAACATGACCTTGGTTAGGGACCTGAAGCAGGCCGGAGCATGTAGTCCCCACCTAGCTAGGGTAAGGAAGCAACTGGGAGGGTCTCAGGCTGGGTTGACTCAGTGTGCAACTGAGCTAGGACACAGGCCCTGGCTTCTGCACAGCACATGGGCGGGGCTGGGGCTCTACACCGGGCTAAGCAGGGGACCTTGACCGGGAACTTCCCCATGACCAGCTATAGGTCAAGCAAAGTGAAGAGGACCTAGTGGGACATAAGCCTTTCAACCTTAGGGACACCCTCTACTATAAAGCTGAAGCCCCTCCAGTCCTCAGCTCATCTAGCCCCTTGGTCCCAGCCTGGGCCGCCCACTCAGCCCCTACAGGCTCCAGCAATGACAGACTAGCCTTGACTCCTCAGCTTCTCTGTCCTGACTTAGAGGACTGGGGTACAGAGGTGTAACCTCGTGTTTGAAGACTTCATAGGATGAGCTACAGGCTTCATCCTCCTCATGAATCTGGAAGAAGACCGAAGGAAAATTCCACCTGCCTTCCTGTCTACAGAAGAGTATAACCTCGGCTTTGGAAGTTGACTCTGTAGCTCTGCTCTCCTGAAAACTACACAGGTGTTTGGTGGCAAGAGCCCTGAGACTGTGCCTCCCAGCAGGGACTCTGGCAGAAATGCCTAAGATAACAATAGGGACTTGGGAAGCTTGCACACCTGTCTGTGTGAGTTGCATTCTCAGGCCTGGGTGGCTTCCTGGGGGTAGAAGGGGGTGGGACACTGGCCCGGACTGAGCAACGTGGATACTCCTGGGAAGACCACTCCATGAGGGTCTCAGATCCTTGCTCCTGCCAGTCGCTGGTGGGATGTCAGAGGGCCTGTGCAATGATGCAGGTTCACCCATCCCGCTGTGGTCACAGAAGCTCTTCCTTGAGGCATGGCCTGGGATCTGTCAGTTGTGTTCCTCGGAGTCACAAGGACACTGTTTGCCTGCAGCAGGGAAATGACTGATCTGGGAGTGTCAGACAGGTCTGACTGCAATTAAGGCCACTGTCACATAAGGTGTTGAGTGGAAAAGCCAGGCAGACCGGGAGGCTGCCCTCTCCCTCACAGTAGGTAAGGACAGAAGGTACAAGGACCACACTCCAGCACAGCCTGCAGGGATTCTAGACAGATGGTTGTAGGGACAGAGTGGTGGACTTCTCCATGACCCTCTGGGATGTCTCAGGATGACTATCTACAGAAGTCAGTTGAATAGCGCCCCCATGTGTCTCCTATCAGAGAAAGCAGACATGCTTTCCCTTTTCCTGACTGTTCCCCACACTCCTGCTACTCAATGACTCAGATGCCCGTTGTCAGAGATAGGTTCCTTGGAATTTAATGAAGCCACTGGGTATTGATACGTTGCAGAGGCTGGCCTTACGGGTCACAGGTGCTGGGGGATTCAGATTTCAGCAGAGAGTCAACACTTCTGAGCCATCCTGCTGTGTTTGCTTCAAGCCGGAGACTTCATATCTGCGGGAACATCTGGACAGCCCTGTTTCGTCCAGAGCACTGTCCTCGCTTCTCTTGTCTTTGGATCTGGCTTCCCTACAATGTCAGGTCCCTGCTCCATGGTTCCCTCAGTGGGCCTGATCTGAACTCCAATCATTCTGCTTGCTTCCAGGAAATCACAATGCCACCCACTTGATCCTGTAACTACACAACAAGAGGCTTCGTCTGGCCTGCGCTTCCATGTCTCACCTCAACTCACTACAAGCTCCTCCACCCAGACTCACTATCCTTTCTTTTTTTCACACTGTCAATATGATGGCTAACATTCTCTCCACCCCAAGTTTGAAAAAGTATAACCACATAGGCAGGTACCTATTGGAGGTGCCCCACCCTACCTGCCCTAGATTGACAGGAGCATCCCAAAGTTACTTCTTGGGGAATTTCCTCTGGAAGTCAACTTCTAGCATCTAGTTCCCAGTGAACTTAGGGTGCACTACCCCTTATCCTACTCCCTGTGCTCTGGGAAGCCCCATCACCTGAGGAGATGACTCCTCTCTTTACCAAGGACCCTGGGCAGTAAAGGCTCTATGGTAGTTTTCTCTACAGTAAAAGGTGCTCCTGGCCTCAGGCCTTAGAACTCAGATCCTCTGGGTGCAGAACTACCAGCCTGAACTCCTTTTTAGCTTGTCCCTACAAATTACAACAGATAGCTTGGGTCTGTTTTCTCTGTCCTCACTCCTCCCTGGTCTGAGGCACGGCAATGCTCTGAGACTTATGCAGTGTGACACCTACATGAGTGTCAGAGCCTTCAGCTTTCCTCAGAAATCTACAGTCCACAGGGTCTCCCACATTGGCGACTCGAACTCTCTCTTGCTGACCACCAGCTGCAAGTCCAGCTGTGCATGGAGTCAGAGATTTCGTTGGTTGCTCTGGCAGACAGACTCCAGAAGAACACACTCAGTCCTTGGAAATTTATGTACACGGGGCAGAGGGGCTGTCTGAGTCCATCTAGGCACTCGCAGTGCCTTCAGGGAGGCACACAGCACGGAGACAGGACTTGTGCCTATCCCCCAAGGCAGCAGTTCCCATGTCCTGGGCTTCCACTAATTGCACTTAGATTTCTGCCATCCAGATCCACCTTTGCCCTTGGCTCCTGAAGATGTCACAGTGGGGATACTGGGGAGGCTCGCCATTGTCCTGCAGAGTTCCACAGCAGAGGCTGGTCAGGTCCCCAGGTCTTCCCTTTAAGTGACTGTCAAATGTGCATAAGTTCTGTGTTCAGGCTCTGGACTTTGAAAAGCTTGGTTGCACTGTTGGATTTTGGTTTCAGTGAGGACGGGGCACCACGGGGACTCAGGTGATTCCAAAAGCTCTTTGTCTAGCCTGTAAGATTAAGAGATAATTTTTGAATTTTTGAAATGAAACAAAAATCAAAGGTTAAGAAGAGTGGAGGGGGCCCTGGTATATCTTCAAGCCCACACCATCCTGATCTCTCTTGACAGTTGCCCAGAGAACCTCCTCTACAACCCAGGAAAAAAAGGGGAGCAGGATTTGGATAGCCCCAGCCCCAGGACTCCATCAATGGATAGTCCTTTATTCTCTCTATAGACCAAACATCACGTGCCTGGATATGTCCCAGGCAATGGAAGATAGAAGGGACCTAACTTGAGCCCTTGTGAGCTAGTGTAGAATCAGAGACATCACTAAGGACATTGGATGGTCCATCTGGGAATCTAGTAGGCCTCAAGGGTACCCTGGAGTTCAAGGATCCTCAGCCTAGGTTAGAGTCAGAGTCAAGACTCCAAATTCAGACGTCCTGGCAGATACCAGCCCTATTATGGGCACTCAGTACTGGGAGAGTATTTCCATTCTGGTAATAATTCAGGCTGAAAGCTAGGTGCTTGGATACAAGGGACCAACAGCTAGGGTAGGACCAGATCCTGGGATGCCTTCATCCTTCGAGTCTCTGAATATAATCAGGCATCATAACTGGGCAGGCATGTTGAGATCCAGAGGTGAGGAACCAGGAACTACTGGTCCCTGGATACTGTGTAGTCACATTAGGGGTCTGGCCTCATGAGCCACTGGCTTGTGGGTGGTCAACCTGCTGCTCCTTGACCCTGGAAGGTCACTTGAAGGTCACTTTGCACAGAACAGGAACTACACTAGACTGGAGATAGCTTTGGGAATGGGACATAACTTCTGTGGATGCCATGGGGCCTCTCTTCTCAGTAATCCTCACCATGTGCCTTGATGACAGAACCCCAAGGACCCAGGATCACACAGCCCCTGAGGAGATGAAGTGGGGAAATCCAAAACAAGGTTGTTTTCAAGGCTTCTCATCTCCCAAGGAGCAGCACAGCCAGAGGGGAGTCAACCTCCTCTCTTAGTTGGCTCTGCATCAGCCAATAGAAAGGAAAGGATACACACCCGAGTTCTTGGCGCATGGGAGTCGTCAAGGCCACAGAATGAATGCTAGTGAGAAAAACAAAAAAAGGAACAAAAACTATAACATAACACCAAAAGAAAACAGGAAGGAGAAAGAAAAAGAAAAGAAAAGAAAAGAAAAGAAAAGAAAAGAAACAAAAAGAAAAAAGAAAAGGAAAAAGATGTGAGATGTGGTATGGAATTCACTGACAGCATCTTACAAGAACTATGACACTAAGGGGCAGCAGAGAGGAGCGGAAGGCTACCAGCAGAAGGTGCCAATTGCTCCCTCCCCCCTTATGTGCTCAGTAGGTTAGCCCTATACATTTATCAGGTATCCCACCAACCCAGGCTGCCAGGTGAGACCTATGTTGTGTGCAGAGACTTTGGGGGATGTAAGACTGCACAGGGCAGCACAAGGGAAGGCCCTGGCCAAGGTCACGCTGTGCTTCACCAGTACATGTTATAATGGGCAGAACAAGGGAGGCAGCCAGGCCAACCTGCAGACAAGTGATCCTTCCCAACACTGCCCCCTGCAAGAGATTTGTTAATATTTAAAACATCGTGTGCCTTTTACCAGTCAACTTTAGAAAAACGCTGCTGGAAAAAAAATATCCTTACAAAAGCAGAAGAGACAGATCAGTTAGTTCAAAAGAATATTTTTTTCCCTTAGTCTACTTGCAACTTGCCCTGTTTAAACAGAATCAGTAGTCATTATAGAAAACATATATTAAAAAAAAATAATCCCCACCAAACAAAGTCATAGTTTCCTATGTTGTTTGTTGTGAACAGTGAAAATCCAAATAATAACACCACTTTCTTCCATCCAGTCTCTAGGATCAAGAGCTGTAAGGGGTCACTATAATCCCAGAATGCTTCATGTTCTACATGGGGAAACTGAGGTTCAGGAGGAAAAGGGTTTAGTGAGACCGTCCAGTGGATTGTGAATAAGATGAGCCATGGGAGGAGAGAAAGATCACAAGCCATAGTTGATGGCACCAGAGTTTCCCATAATCACTTTCAGGGAGTGACTGGGAGGACCTACATGTGACAGATGATAGGCCTGTCACATAGCCAACCAGTGATCCCCCAGTCAGGCCAGCCTCCTCTGCTGTGTGTTTGGCCTGGGCATACCCTCCTGGGAAGATGGAGACAGAGCAATCCACACATCAGCTCTGAGAAAGTCTGAGAGACCAGAAAAACAGAACAAGGGACAGCCAGGTGCTCCCCATGGAGGCACAGTGTAGTGTACACCCGGCCAGCCTGATTTCTGACATTACCATATGTGTTTGTACATGTGTTGTGTGTGGGTTGGCTCACGGTTGCAGGTGTGTATGCATGAGTGCAGGGCAGGGGATGAGCTCAAATTTCACTCCCTAGGCACTGTCCTCTTTGGATTTATGAGACAGGATACTCAATGACCTCAGTGTGAGTTGTGGGGATCTATCAAGCACAGGTAATCAAGCACAGCAAGCACTTTACTGACTCAGGCATCTCCCAACCCCTCCCCCCATTTTTAACATTTTAATAAGTGACAGCCCCTGTGGCCATATTTGTACAGTTGTCACATCTGGCTATGACCCTCAAGGTGCCTGTGGATGGAAAGGCAAGCAGAGTTCAATCCCCCACCCATCCATCTCCCCGCTCACTAATGGAGTCCTTGCCGCCACCCAGAGAGGCAAAGAGTCTCGTCCTCAGAGCAGTAAGAAGCCCTCCACTTATAGCCCCAGGATCTCTGAGCCCAGCCATGGAGCCAAAGTATTCCCCTTAGGACTTTCTAACAGTCCTAGAGGGTTGAGGAGGGCTGGGCACCTGCCAGATGGAACTCTGGGATCTAGCACAGTCACTCAAAGGGTTCCCCAGAAGGGGAGATGAGAAAACCCAAGTAGCTACTGCCTGGACATGGACCTCTGGCGCCCCCTGCAGATCCAGTCAGCGATGCACCCAGAAACTCCATACAGGGTGAGACTGGTGATTGCCCAGTCTGAATTTAGCTTCTTGGGGAGAATATATCTGCCCCTCAAGGAGTCTGAAGGAGCATTCTTTCTCTTTCTTTCTCTCCATACCCTACATTTAGTATTTGACAACCACTAGGAAGGCTGCCCCACTGATGAAGACTCTGCTGTCCAGTGACTTCTAATAGCTTGTCCCTGCTGGCACTGGAGAATCAAGCTCCTTTCCTGGTATGTTTTAGCCCAGAAGTGACTTTGTCTTTCTGGGCTTTCCCATATCCTCCTTTAAGATTCAGACAGGGTCTTCTCAGGCACACTGGCCTCACCCCACAAATCAGGCTGGGTCAGAAGTTCTGTGTCTCTGCCCACAGGAGACATCACCACCCCACAGATGTAAGCTTGACCTTACTGCCTTGCTATTTGACATAAACTATGCAACTATGACTTCTCCCTGGACTTGTCTAAGACCAACCACCCTACTCTCTGCCTCTGAGGAAGAGATGAGTGAAATCACAGTATAGTCATCTTGCCTGTGTGGTGCTCAACTAGCCTTGCAATCTGCCTAGGTCAGCAGCACAGGGTGGCTACCAGCATCCACATAATCCTGGATGTCTCTTCTGGGATGAGTGCAAATGTTTGTCTCTGGGTTCCTCCCTTCCTGGATATTGGCCTGCCATTTTTCACTCCAGTGGATGCTCTCTAGTCTCTCTCTCTCTCTCTCTCTCTCTCTCTCTCTCTCTCTCTCTCTCTCTCTCTCTCTCTCTCTCTCTCTCTCTCTCTCTCTCTCTCTCTCTCTCTCTCTTTCTCTCTCTCAATTTCTTCTTCTATTTTTTAAGATTTATTTATTTATTTATTTATTTATTTATTTATTATGTATACAGCATTCTGCCTGCATTATGTCTACAGGCCAGAAGAGGGCACCAGATCTTATTATAGATGGTTATGAGCCACCATGTGGTTGCTGGGAATTGAACTCATGACTTCTGGAAGAACAGCCAGTGCTCTTAACCTTGAGCCATCTCTCCAGCCCCTGCTTTCCAATATCTTAAGCAAAGTTTTTTGTTTTTGTTTTTGTTTTTGTTTTAATCTTACTTTGCAGCCCAGGCTGGCCTTGACCTTGTAATCTTCTTGACTTTGCCTCCTAAATACTGGGATTACTGGTGTGCACCACAACCATGTCCAGCCCTGAGAGGATTAATTTTTATGTTTTTCAGTTCTTAGCAAAAGGGCTTGTCTACAACAACTCACTCTACCATTTCCCAAAGTTAAAAACTGGGTCTGAAAGTAGTTTTTGTTTTGTTGTTATTTTTTAGAGACTTTATTGTTTATGTGGTATATGTGTATATGTGCACATGAGTGCAGTGCCCATAGAAGCCAGAAGAGGGCATCAAATAGCCATGGAGCTGTGGTTACAGGTGTTGGTGAGCTGCCCAAGCCACTGAACTACCTCTCCAGGATGATAGGCACAGTTATTGGTGTATCTACTGTTGTGCACAGTGTGAGGCCATGGTAGTGAGTGAGAACTGTTGAGGGCATCTGTGAATTCCTCTGATGTGTGTATAAAAAATTCTACTTAGTCTATGATGCTGTGCTTGTCTTCTAGCTTCACCAAGCATACATTAGACTTGTGTGTCCTGAGCTGAAGGGGTTTGTAACCCATAAGAAGAACAACAATATTAACCAACCAGACTTCCCAGGGACTAGATGTGTGTGTCCACTCTCATCACATCTGGTCAGTTGGTAAGTGCCAGGCCTGGACTGGCACCATAGCATGGATTTGCCTACTTCAGCCATGGTATATGTTGCCTGTCCTTTTTTAAGTCAGTTGCCTCTGTGTCTCTCACCCCACACATGCCTGTAATCCTAGCACTGATGGGGTGACAGTCAGAAGGGTTGCTGGAGCCTGTTGGATACAGCCTAGTAGAAAAATCTCAAGCTCCAGGTTCAACAAGAGGCTCTTCCTATAGGGATAGTTGGAGAGTGGTAGAGAAGGACATCAGACACCCTCTTCTGGCTTCTGTGTGTACACACAGGCACTCTCATCAAACACATACACCTTGCACACATGCCCACACACATACATACTTACACCTCACACACACATACATCTAAATATACACCCCACTAACATACATACATGCATACATTCACAAATAGAGGTGAAAAAAAAGCAACAAAGAACTTGAATGCAGGGGGACCGGTGGGACCCAGGCAAGTAGGAACTCCCAGTGGCACTGGTTCCTTCCAGTCTGTCTGGGCCTGTACTCTGAGCAGACCTTGAGCACAATTCTGCACAACACCCAGAGGAAGCTCCACTCCCAGGCTCTCTAACAATCCCAGGATCAGAGGATCAGAGGTGAGGAGGACATAACACCTGTCCCAACACTGGGAGTAACTGGGACCAGCAGGACCCAGACACACAGGAACTCCACCAGCCCAGTGGCACAGGTTCCTTTCAGTCTGTCTGGGATGGTGCTCTGAGCATAGGTTGGGCGCAAATTTTGCAGCCTGTCCCACAACACCCAGAAGAAGCTCCATTCCCAGGCGCTCTAATGGGCCCAAGATCACAGGATCCCAGAATCACAGGATTACAGAGACAGCTTGACTCTGAGGAGTTCTGACACAACCAGGATCACAGGTAGGACAGGCCCCAGTCAGATTTAGCCAGGGTTGGTAGCACTAGAGATAACCAGATGACCGGAGGCAAGCATAAGAACAAAAGCAACAGAAATCAAGGTTACTTGGCATCATCAGAACCCAATTCTTCCACCATAGCAAGTCCTGGACACACCATCACTCCAGAAAAGCAAGATTCAGATCTAAAATCACTTCTCACAATGATGATACAGGACTTTAAGAAGGACATAAATAACTCCCTCAAAGAAATACAGGAGAACACAGGTAATCAGCTAGAAGCCCTTAAAGAGGAAACACAAAATCCCTTAAAGAATTACAGGAAAACACAATCAAACAGGTGAAGGAAATGAACAAAACCATCCAGGATCTAAAAATGGAAATAGAACCAATAAAGAAATCACAAAGAGAGACAACCCTGGAGTTAGAAAACCTAGGAAAGAGATCAGGAGTCATAGATGCAAGCATCACCAACAGAATATAAGAGATAGAAGAGAGAATCTCAGGGGCAGAAGATACCTTAGAAAACATTGACACAACAGTCAAAGAAAATGCAAAAAGCAAAAAGCTCCTAACCCAAAACATCGAGGATATCCAGAATGCACTGAGAAGACAAAAAAGGATAATAGGTATAGAAGAAAATGAAGACTCCCAACTTAAAGGGCCAATAAATATCTTCAACAAAATTCTAGAAGAAAACTTCCCTAACCTAAAGAAAGAGATGCCCATGAACAAACAAAAAGCCTACAACACTCCAAATAGACTAGACCAGAAAAGAAATTCCTCCCCTCACATAATAATCAAAACACCAAATGCATTAAACAAAGAAAGAGTTTTAAGGCAGTAAGGGAAAAAGGTCAAGTAACATATAAAGGCAGGCCTACAAGAATTACACTGGACTTCTCACCAGAGACTATGAAAGCTAGAAGATCCTGGGCAGATGTCATACAGACCCTAAGAGAACACAAATGCCAGCCCAGGCTACTATACCCAGCAAAACTCTCAATTACCTTAGATGGGGAAAACAAGATATTCCATGACAAAACAAAATTTCCACAATATCTTTCCACAAATCCAGCCCTACAAAGGATAATAGATGGAAAACACCAACATAAGGAGCTAACTTACTCTAGAAGAAGAAAGAAAATAATCTTTCAACAAGCCCACACAAGCCTAATTCCACCTCTAACAACAGGAAGTAACAATTACTTTTTCTTAATACCTTAATATGAAAATTAATATTACCAACATATCCTAATCAATTAAAATTCAAAAATATGAGGAATTAGAAATTTGTTGGCTGTCATCCAGTGGTCTCTCTAATTTGGTAATTGGAGAAACAGGTCCAATATTGTACAAACCATATATACTTTCTGTTTGTTTGTACATGACAATGTCTTGCTGGGTTCCACATAATGGTCTTGAAATCAGGCTTCTCCTATCTCAGCCTCTCTATTAGTAGGATTGTTTATTTGATGTTTTTACACTATACTATGGTTTTCAGAACAGCACACATATTTCAAAAGTTTATACAGCCAAAATAAATGTAGACAATTAAATTGGGAGGTGGCTTGTAAGAGAACAACAAAGAGTGAGACTGAATGCTTTGCTTGATGTTTGTAACTATTGTATCAAGTGTGAAGAAGAGGACTTTATAAGTTACTCTTTTTCTGAGATGAATGCTCTTCAAAATCACCACAACCAATGAACCAGATTCTTACCCTCACATAATGTCTGTGCCACCCTCCTAGCAGAACCATTGTTCTTTGAAACAGTTGGTGAATGACTTCATAGATAGACCATCTTAATACATACACCATTTCTTAAATGAATGTAACCTGTTCTCTGTGGGCTGAGAGTGATGACAATCAGTCAGGTCAAATGGCTTTGACCATAGCAGGAAATCTGTATACAAAAATCGTGCCTATGATTCATTCCTTGGTGCAGCAGAATTGTCAACTCTCAGCTAAGCTACGATGGAGGTAAAAATCCTTTGGTGATGTGAGGGTCATTGAGGTACAGCCTTATTACAATGAAATCCATGTCTAAAAATTGTTCTTATTTTGGGTTTGTACCACAGGTAAGAGCCAAGATTTTAAGCTCTACTAAAACCAAAACAAAGTAACAAAAAGACTTTATCTATTTATCTATTCATGTTCACTTAAAAAAATACTAGTAGTGATGTATTATTTTAAAATAATCAGTTAATATGTTTGGGATTATTTCAAATTTATATTGAGACAAATGTATGTATTTTCAGTATTGCTGTAGATAAGTACCTACATAAGACTGTTCAATTGATTGTTGTTTTATATCAAATTATTTTCATAATACTCATTTTTATTGTTACAATATTTTATAAATTTTAAAGAATATGACAAAATAAAAAAAAGAAAGGTATTTCAGGTATTGAAGGGGGGTCTCTGAGAGGAGTTGGGGTCCAAAAGGGAAAGAAGAATGTGATGAATTCTATTTACTTAAAATGTTTTTAAATGTTAACAAATTCAGATAAATTGAAATCATGTATCTTTTCTCATCATAATTCAATAAAACTTAAATCAATAAAAAAAGAATTTGAAAGCAAAAATAACTACAAACACAAACTACATCATTATCACTATGTCCCTTTGTCCCAGTGAAAAGACCTATGACTTAGGGACTGCTATTCATTCATTGATTCATTCATTCTCACACTGCCCACGCCAGGCACTGTATTGGGTGTATTCTTGAAGGTGGGACTACAGTATGGACAAACAAAAAATAGAAATATAACCTATGTTGTTGAAAGGATTTGTTTAAAGGGCTGATGTTTTAAGTATACGTGTCTCAGTGAAGATGTGTAGCACTCTGCTAATATATATAAATACACATAATATTAATTACAGGGGAGGTTGGTTTCCTGAGATGGGGGCCTTGAACTCATGATCCCCCTACTTTAGCCTCCTAAGTTCTGTGACTGAAGGCATGCCCCAGCCTACCCAGTTTGTATGCTAGTATTTTGAGCTCAGGACCTTCTGTCTATGCTAAGCAAGTGGCCTGCCATTTGACTATTCCCCCAGACTCTTGCTATTTTTATTTTTGCCTGCACATAAGGCATAATCTATTCATTCATTCACTTATTTGGTGTTGACATGTATATGTGTCTGTGTGTGCATGTTTGTGTATGTACATGTGTGTAGGTGTGTTCGTGTGTAGAGTATGCATTGGGAGCTAGAGAACAACCCTGGGTTCCATTCCCTAGCAGTTGTCTACCTTGTTTTTAAGACAGGGTCTCTCACTGACCTGGGTCTGGATGACTGGGTTACCCCTTTTTAATGTGACTTACCTTTTCAGCCTTTTCTGAAGGTATTTGAACCAACCCTTACCCAGACACTGAAATGGATTCCTGACCCTGCGGCCCCACTCCCGTGGAGGCCTTGGATTCCTTGGAAGGATTGGGGGAACAGGAAGTCTGGGCTTTAAAGCTGAAATCAGAGCTACCTGCCTGTACCTCAGGTCTGAGGTCTCAGCACTCCCAGTCCTCTTACCTTTTCCTCTAGCTCCTTCAGCTGGCGCCTCTGCAGCTCCAGCTTGCCCTCCATCTCCCGGATTTTCTGAAACACATGGAGTCATGCGTTATAAAAACCTGCTCAGCATCCTGTGACCCTCAAAAATGCTTAGGTCCTCCGAGAAGTAATGAGTCAGGCTCTTAGAATGAGTCTCAAATTCTTGGCCATCCCGAACCCAACAGCCAAGAGTTGCTGAGGCAGTGTGGCCCCTGTGCCTCTCAGCTTGCCATATAGAGAGTGTTGGAGGAAGGTAGGAGAAACACCTTTGTTTTTTGTGTGTGTTTCAGTCAATAGAAAGAACTAATTTGCCATCTACAACACCAAGTGACTTACAACACCCCAGCCACCAAGGAGGGAATGTCACTCTGTGACAGGCAGCCATAAGAAAAGATATTAAGCCAGCAGAATTTCTCCTACCTGTCACTCTCCACCCAACATCCAGGATACCATCCATGTCCATCAAGTGCCAGCAGGCCATCAGGGATCCAGGATATATTGAAGGTACAAGATGGGGAAATGAGACTGTAGGGGCCACTGCTAGTACCTGCTGGGCCTGCTGTAGCAGCTCCATCCGCTCCCGCAGGATCTGGCTATCGAACTCCCGGCTTTGACGCAGGAGCTGTCTGCGCACCTTCTCTACAGCTGCCTGGAGGTCCTCACGCTGGCTGGCACTCAGGGCCTCGCTGGCCCTCCGCCCTGGCTCCTGCTGCAGTGCATTGTACAAGGTGGCCTCCAGGTCCTGGATTTTCTGCATGACCCAAACCACAGAGAGTTGACGTTACAGAAAGGTAGACAGCCATCGCTGTCAGGATGCTGCTAGAGGTCATGCTAGGGAGGGAAGGTCAGCATGCAGAGGTCCCTCTGGCCAAGGCACACATCACTGAGTATTCTGTTCTGGACAGAGACAAACATTCTTGGTCTGTATATGAGACAAGGGCAAGAAGAAAGAATCACATCTCCCTGATACCCTGATATCCCATTTAACAAATTTATCTTATCTTTGGCTTCTAACTTACTCTCATCTACTATTCTAGTGAAGCCAGGGGGTACTATTTCTCAGTTGTATGATTTATTTCCAACTGTGTGGAGAATGAAGCTTTTACTGGAAGCAAATAGGGAGAATGTCCTACCCATCACCCCATCCCTGATCTTCCACATAGTAAGGGGGCCTTTGTGGGTAATGCTGTAGAAGACAGTGGAGCTGGCTGCAGGAGCCCCATCATTCAGGGTTTGAATTCTTAGCAAAGTTACATCAGACTCTCTGCTGGATGCTAAACAATTACCTTGCCACAGTGCCCAGAGGCAAAAGAGAAAAGTGTCTCTCTCCTGCTGCCACAAAGCCCCTCACCCCAGGCTAAGAAACACTGCAACCATGTGATGGAACCCACCTGTGACAGTTTGTATATGTTCAGCTCAGGGAATGGCACTATTAGAAAGTGTTGCCCTGTTGGAGTAAGTGTGACCTTGTTGGAGCAGATGTGTCACTGTCAGAGTGGTCTTTAAGACCCTAGTCCTAGCTGCCTGGAAGCCAGTATTCTGCTAGCAGCCTTAAGATGAAGATGCAGAACCCTTAGCTTCTCCTGTACCATGCCTGCCTGGATGCCACCATGTTCCTTCCTTGATGATAATGGACTGAACCCCTGAACCTGTAAGCCGGCCCCAATTAAATGTTGTCTTTATAAGAGTTGTCTTGGTCATGGTGTCTGTTCACAGCAGTAAAACCCTAACTAAGACACAATCCTAATATGAGACAGACAAACCCAGGGAAGGCTTTGCAATTCTCACACCTGCACCATTTTTCTGACTTCCTAGATAGATCCTAGTCCTTTTGGGCTACCATCGATTTAGCCACAGACCTTACCACCTTCTCCCCAGGGTCACGTAGCCATGGGAAAACAGAAGGTAGAATAGTGGGATTCCATGTGGCCTCTGCCCAGGTTCTAAGTAGCACAGGAGCTTATGTGTAGGGCAGTCAACACTCACCATCAAACACTCTAGCCCAGCCCTCTCCATTCAGCAACCAAGCTTCTGGGAGACCCCAGCTTTCATTCCTCACTCCACAAGATGACAAAGGAAGACAGGCATGCATCCCGCACCTTCCCTTAACCAGCCTGGATGCAGGAGATGAGAGGTCCACAGACCAAGTTCTAAGTGAATCTGGTACCTCTAGAATCTCACAAAACAGATATCCCTCTGGGTGCATGCTGCACACTTGATAACTGTAACTTCAACAGGGACCAGGATCATTAAGGTAGGGATGTGTTCTAAGAGCCAACATGCCCAAGGTCCTGAGCCTGCCTGCACACAGTCTTATGACTGGAGATCACCTTTTCCAAATAGCTGTTTTGAGAGAGGCCCCAGTGAACCACAGCAATGGCTGGTCTCCACCATTCTCAGCACTGCAGCTGGCCTTTAGCACACTGTGACCTGGAAGGTCCTTAGGATCAGGACTCTCTGCTTTCCACCCAGTGTACATCCCCTTGGGGACAACTAGGTTCCTGCACCTTCCCTGAGGGCTGTCCTTCAGAGCAGCTAAACATGCTTGAGAGGCAGTTCTGAGTGGTGGGAGGCCATTTACAAGGACCAAGACTGGATGAGGTGGAGAGGCAGAGATGAGCATTCATTCATCCCTCGATGCTGTGGTCAGCCACATCATAGGATAAGGAACCAAAAGTGACTGGAGAGATGTTGCTCAATGCTGAGTGTTGACCGTCCTCCACAGAGTGGCACTGACTCTCCATCTACCATGGGGACATCTTGGAAATGTCCCACCTACAACTTAGAACCTCACCCACAAAGGAGAATGGCTCTTGGTTCAAGGAATTTGTGGCTTTGAAGGAAACCCAGACTCTTTTGAGAACCCCACAGGGTTTCACAGGGCTTTAAAACTCTCCTCATTTGCATCTGGCTACAGCTCACTGCCTCACCTCTCTGTTCTTTAGGACCATCTCCACTCCCACCTATAAGAAAACCTGTTTGGGGATTTTTTGAGACAGGTCTGGAATTCACTGTATAGTGGAGGGTGATACTGAACTTCTAATCCCATGTGCTGGGGTTGCAGACAGGTGCCACCATATCCAGGAATTGAACTGGCTTTAATGCATGCTAAGCAAGACTCTACTGGCAAAGCTACATAACCACCCTCTTTGGAATTTTAAGGATAAATAAATATTTATGAAGCAACAAGCATATGTAAAAGCCTTTCTCATTCAGCTCAAACAACTACTAGTTTAGTATGGGTCAAAAAAAATCAAGATCATCAACTTTGTAAAAATCACAGTTCATCATCTATAACCAGGCAAGGTCTCAAGTGGAGGGATTTGGACACCAACCCAGCCTCAAAAACTTTGACCTACAGTTTGTCCTGCCTGCATAATGTGGAAGGACAGGAACCTAGCAGAACTGTCATCAAAGAGACCAGAGAGATTCATTCTGATGGGAGCAGATGCAGAGTCCCTAAGCCAAACATTGGGCAGAGCTCAGGGAGTCCTGTGGAGGAGGGATTGGAGGAGCCAGAGGGGTCAGCAACACCCAGGAGAAGATGGCCCACAGAATCAACTAACTGGGCCTCTTAGGGGCTCACAGAGATCATTGAGCCTGTGTAGGTCAGCACTAGGTCCTCTGCATGTATGTTATGGCTGGGTAGCTTAATGTTCTAGTGGAAATCCTACTGTGGAAGCAAGGGCTGTCCTCTTGCCTATTTGTAGGGCCCTTTTCCTTGTCTTCCCTTTTCCTTGGGTTGCCTTGTCTGGCCTTGATTGTGATGGTATATATAGCTTGGTATGCTATATTAGGTTGATGTCCCTGGGAGGTCTGTTCTTTTCTGAGGGGAGGCAGAAGGGTGGATCTTGGCAGTGGGGAGAGTCTGGAAGAAGGGAGGGAAATTGTAGTCAGAATGTATATATGAAAGAATATAAATAAAAAATATTTAAAAAAAAAAAACACTCCACAGCTCATTCGGAACACTTGCTGGCCATTCTAGTCATGTGTGCGCAGGAAACCTAGTGTGTTCCCCACAGGAAACAGCAGCCTCTAAGGCTGAGGGAAGAAAGCCAAAGTGTCAAACCCACTTCTGGTCCTACCAGGTAGGCCTGGTCAAGGGCTTCTTTCCTGTAGTCCAGCTCCTGTTCCAGGTAGCCTTTCTGCCTGCTGAACTGGTCCTAGAAGAGATAGGCCGCCATTAGGATTGGCCAGAACAAGTCAACAGCAGGAAGGCTCTGCATCTACCCACTAGAGACTCAGTGCTGGAGGAACAGGGAGGTCTTGATGGTTGATTGCCCTGTGTGAACTCCCTGAAGATCCCTCACTGCCCTGAGCTGCCCAGGCTGTCCACAAGCACCCTGATCAGGACTGCCATCACTCTGGCTCTCCCTCCTCTTGGCTATCTGGTAACAAGGAAGGGACCTCCTATGCAGCCTGCTTCCCAGTCCATATTCCCAGAATCCCCAGTCCCTGTGCTGTGGTCTGGGGCCTCTGAAGATTGTCTCAATAGTTCCCAGGTGCAGCCCATCCCCTGTCCAGGCTGTGCCCCCCACCTAAGGATCTCACTGTGAAACACTCCCTGAAGCTCTGGTTCTCTCTACACAGGCCTCATCTGAGCAGACTACATGCCCATTCTATAACCATGAGGCCTTAGAGCCAGAACTCAGGTTGCAGCCCCTGTATTTTATAGATGAGAAAAAAGAAGGCCAAAGAGAACCAGTGCCTTGTCCATGGTGCCACTGATGACACGGGTAACTAGAAACCCAAGTTCCTAAGGCCTCTCCAGAGATCTCCTGACACTACATGCTGCTTTGGCTCCATGTGACAGCCTCCTTCTTCAATGAGTTCTCAATTGAACTTGGAATACAAACTGCTCTTGGATGGCTTTGGAGCCAGGTTTTCTGGAATAGCTTCCCTTGCCTCTCTGAGCCAAAGACAACCGTCCCTACCACCTCTAAATAGGGCAGCTCAAGAACATAACACCCCTCATGATCACAATCCACCAAGCTTGCATTAAAGCACCCAGTGTACAACCGAGGAAGAACAACTCCAGGTTGCCAAGCTATCATGCAAAATCTCCAGCTGTGTGTGCATCTGCTGAGCCCCTCAGACAAGGGCCCATGTGTCACGCTACATCTCTAATGTTCTCAAGATGCACTCATGTAATCCAAGGGCCTGTGGGTCCAAGATGGGGCACAGGGTCAGAAATAACTGTTCAATCAAAAACTGAGTGACTGGGAAAGGAAGAGAAAGGAGATGGCTCAAAGGAGCCTTGAGGGCTGAACACTACGATGATGCTGAGCCTCCCACAAAGCCAAATCGTGCCTCTACCCCAGATGCTGGAATGTTTACCTTCTCCTTCTCCAGGTCCATCATCTTCTGCGTGAGGGCTGCCTCTGTCCCCTCAATCTGCTTCAGCCACTAGAAAACAGCAGGACAGGAGGACATAGGCAAGTGAGCAAGGCCACCAGAGGTTGGAGAGACTGAGCCTCTCAGCATGTACAGACATTTGCACAGGATGAGGAACAATGCACACTCACACAGCTGTGTGTGTTCATAGCCATGGCTGTGTGTGCGCTATCAGGCCTGTGTTTAAAGGGGTGCTGGAAGCATAGATCTAGCTCATGAGTGGACAGGAGTTGGGAAGCCTGTGTGTCATCCATGTGGTCCCTCTCATGCCTATCTCAGAGGAAGGCAGCAGCCCTACCATCTTACAGGTGAAGATGTAATGGCTGCATAAAGTCTTGTGTCCAAAGTCACACAGCTGTGGACTGGGAATCTAATACCCACCCTGCAGGACCCATGATACTTCCAAGGTCGGCTATGAGAACAAGATGCAGAAAGGAGGTGGGTACATGCATGTGGGGTGGGGATATGTGGGGATACATGGGCATGAAAGTGGGCAAGAGCCAGGAGGACCCTCAGACATGCCAGTGACCACATGAGGTACACACCTGGTGACTGCAGTACATCCCTCTTATGTCTGGCCAGATGTGGGAATGTGTTCCCATCACTAGGTGAACTTTGGGCATGGATGTGGGTGTCAAAGGCACCCAGGAATATTCAGGTTTGACTGTGAGTATGAACTGACTTTGGCGTTCTAGCTGGGAAGCCCTATAGTCTGGCCTGGTGACCCCGCACCTCTTTCCAGACTATGAGGTTTCCCATAGTTTCTCTGGAGTCACTGATCTATTCCTCCTCTGGTTACATCTCTGAGGTCTCACTTAATGCCGTGAACTCTTGCTGCCCTAGAGTCAGGCCTCTGCTCTTCACTCTGTCTCAGTCCAGACTCACCCATTCCAGGCATTCCTTGCTGTGTTTTATGCTCTCTTTCTGCTTTTCAGACCTACCATATTCTGTCCCCATGGTCACTGCCCATATAAGAGCCACATCCAACACCTAGTTCATGCCTGACCCTACCAAGACCCCCAAAACCCTCCCTGGATGCACATCCTTAGGGAAATTTTCTAACCCTATCAGATCCCACCACACATCCTCTACTTCTAACAACAGGGACAAGGCCAACACAGCACTGTCCCCCTGAGGATCACTGTGACCACTACATAGGTTCTTCTGCTACCACAAGACCCAAGCCTAGCCAAACATGGGGCACATGCCTTTAATACAGCACTCAGAAGGCAGAAGCAGACAGATTTCTGTGAGTTCTAGGCTAGCCAGGGCTGCACAGTGGAGCACTGATTCCATGCCCCTGTTTGCCACTATCCCCCCTCAGAAAAGGCCACCTGCATCTTAGTTGTGTGAAAATGCACTTGGCTCCTTAGACAGAACGAGCCATCTTTCACCCCAGGGCCTTTGTACATGCTCCTCAGACATCGGTAGCTCTAACTTCAGCATCAGCCCAGGCCTCTGCCAAGCTAAGATCTACCCAGCTCACCAATCTCAAGCTAGCTCTACCTTCTCCCCTCAGAAGCCCGTACTTCTTCCTGAGGCCATAGGTCCATCTTTTCCTGGTGCTCATGTGAGGACACCATTATTCATTTAGACTTCCTCTAGCCACCCTTGGTGGGAAACACATCTGCCTTTGTTGCTTTTCTTTCAGGGCAAAGTCAACCACCCAGTGGGTGACAAAGAAATCGCTGTGGAGTGGAGGAGGCCCGGCATGGATATAGGTGGGCTCCACAGGGGTTGGGGCGGTATGAAAGGCGTGATCAGAGGTTCCTCCCATAACATCAAGGTCAGCTTGGCCCTGAGGAGCCCCAGGGGTAAGCAGCAGATGTGTGCAGAGCTAAACCCTCCTCACACAGCTTGTGTAATAACTCCTTGTGAGAAGGATGAATGTTTGTGATGAGGAACTTAGAACACTGTGCTTTATTATAGTCCTTTAAAAATTTTGCTTATTTTTATGTGCACTGGTGTTTTGCCAGTGTGAAGGTATCAGTCAGATCTTAGAGTTATAAACAGCTGTTAAGATGCCATGTGGGTGCTGGGATTTGAACCTGAGTCCTCTGAAAGAACAGCCAGTGCTCTTAACGGCTAAACCATCTCTCCAGCCCTGAGCACTGTGCTTTTCAACGTGTTATGTTAGCTTGACATAACTTTTCAAAGGGCAGAAGTACTTTCCAGTCTTTAAAAGCACACACACCCTTTTCAGGACCAAGGACAGTAACAGGGCAGGGAAAAAAGCTGAGTCATGGGCTGCTGACAAGGGTTTCTGTCCAGTGACCTCAGACTCTCCTGGGGAGACTGCTCTTATTCACAGTATGTATCCCCAGGAGGGAAAAGATCTGGCTGGACAGGAAGCAGGGAGCATGGCCACTGGGGATGCTCCAGAAACTGGGTGTCTTCTAGGCAGATGCAATTCAAATGGGTCAACTCTGCATCCCCTGCCAAGGCTCTCCAGATGAAGAGCCTGGAACCCCTCTGGAACTGGATACTTTCCCCTCTCCCTACACTAACTCAGGGCCAGCTCAGAAAGCTTCACCTTGGCTGAAGGCCTAACCAGGTCTCATCCTTTGACCACTGCCCTATTTACAAACAGAACAACATATAGTGGGTTTTTTGTTGTTGTTTTGATTTTTTTTTGAAGAATTTTTCATCCTTCTGAGCCTACTCTGTGCCTGCTTTTCAAAGGGTTTTGAACTCAAGGGAGAAAGGCCATGTCTGACTCAGAACCACACATGAACCAGAGTCCTTTCATGTCTTAAATTTGAGCCTCTCTCTGAACGCTCAAACTTGGGCTAAGGTTGAGCTTGATGTAGCTGCTGGCCTTGTGTTCAGTCTACCAGAGGAAATCTGATGGGTCTTGTCTGCAGCACAGAGCCTGAGAAAACTTCTGAGAGGACAAGATAAAGGCACACACAGGGGACAAGAAGCAGGATGTTAACTGATGTGAGGCCATTATATATTGGACCACTTAACCATACTGGGATGCACTCTGTCTAAATACCAATAAGTGGCCTTAGTGCTGCTAAGAGAGAGCTAGGGTGGGGCTCATTAGTGTACCAGGTGAGAGTTTTTGTTCTTAAATGAATTGTGTTGGGTAGAGAGAGAATCCTAGGGCTCCTAACCAAGTTCTCTGACATCCATACTGCTAGCACTGTGTGAAACCATCCCCTCTATAGTCACTTGTCTCTTTGTATTGGACTGTCCCTGCCTTAGGACTAAGATGCCCACATTTAGGGAACCTCCAACTCCAAACTAGAAAAGACTATAGTGGTTACTGGGCTGTCCGGGTAACCAGCATCCTCAGGGGTTCTAAGACCCAGCTCCCAGCCTGCTCTGTCCCCTATTTGTGAACATTTTCTCCAAGCAAGGAGAGGAGAAAAAGCAGCATCCACACAGGCTTCACTTTGGTTCACAGACAAATGGCTAAGCCAGTGTCTGGCAGAGCCATGTCCGAGGAGAACCTAGGTGAAGGCCAGAGTTCTGCCCATAGGTATCATCTGTGGACCCCCTGATTTCTCCTGCTCTCATGGGGCACTGAGGGCCTGGCAGTCAAACAACTAGGAGATCCCTCTAGTATTTAGGACACAGAGTGAAATGCCAGGCAGGCCAATGCGGTAGGGTGATAGTACCCAGAAGCATATGGGTGTCAGCTAGCAGGAAGCTGGCAAAGCTGAGCAGAGTACAAGCCAGAGGTGGGCAAGGGCTGGCAAAGCAGAGACTAGTTGATGCCAGGCAGAAAGACCTCCTTTCTTCATCTGTATGAGAATTCAACAGGTTGAGGGGCCTGTGGTTCTATAGAATTGGACTTAGCATAGCTGCTGGGATAGGTGTGGTTCTGTGCTGCCTGTTCCTAGTGAGGTCTCCACCTTCCACCATGACAGCTCTGCCCTGGGGGACTCTCCAGGGGCTGGAGAGCCAGCAACTACCAATGCCCACTATCTTAGCCCACTGTGAGCCAGATACCCCAAGTCATAGACTGCTCCTCCTCTACCCATCAGATCCTGAACAGCAAGTAGTGGACCCAAGACTCAAACTGGGAGAGGTCTCCTTGGAAAGAAGGGAGCTTGCAAGTGTGGCCTCTTCCTCATTCTCTAGAGACTCGCTGGGAAATGAACACTGACAGGCTACGTGGATGCAGACTACACTGAGATATGTATCTTTAGTCAGCACTTAAGTGATTACATATGACCTGTGTTATGAGGGACTAGAACGCCATATTTGATTTTGCTGATGGCAACAGTCATATACTAAATCTGCCTAGCACTGTGGTAGACCCTTGCTTCTCATAGCCTCCAGCCAGCCAAGTGTGACCCACTGACCCAACCAAACACTGGAGAAAACTCACTTGGCCAGATAAAGGGCAGAAGCCAAAACCTTGGAGTCCAACCCAACCATCACCCTTCCCAACCATGTAACCTGGGACAAGGTACTATCACAGTGTCTCATCTCAGCATTTTGTGTCCTTGACTTGGCTAAGGGTTGGGAGATGAATAGGTGCCTAGGAGAGAAAACTGTATTTTAAGTGTCCTACTGACAATTGTGGAAGGAACTCAATCTAAATCGTCCCAAGGGTGCATTTCAGAGCCTGATGTGTAAAAGGAAAAGATCTACAGGAAAAACTCTACTAAAAGCTGTGTGCATCTCAACATGCTAGGTCACTGTAGGAGGCATGAAAGCCAGGATGTATTCTTTAAAAAAAAAAAAAACCAAAACTTAACATCTTTAATACACACACAGAAAGAACAGTTACAACAAATGCTTATGTGATGGATGGATGGATGGATGGATGGGTGGATGGATGGATGGATGGATGGATGGATGGATGGATGGATGGATGGGCGGGCAAATGAATGCATAGAAAATCTTTCAAAGAAATGGAATTACACTTCACTAGGAAGAAGAAAGTATTGAGGCACACTGGGAATCTCTCCACATTGAGTACCCACTCAAACACAGTACAACTATGACCTCACAGGGTGTGGTGTCTACCAATTGCCCATGTTTTTATTCCTAGTAAAAGCCACATTGTATGCGAAAATAGACCATGTGCCAAAAACTTCAGGTTATGGCTCCAGGCCCTACCAAAACCCTGCCAAGTGGTCTTACTATCTGGCTGGGATTCCAGAATGTCCCAGAATGGTGGGGTCTCCAGTGCATATAGACATGTATTGTGAAGTTGTCCCCCAGGGCATACTGGATGCTGAATCACTGAAAGGTGATGAGGTTCTCTGTGGGTACCTGTGATGGAACGGCCTCGATGCCATTTGAATCCATATTCATGAGCCACTTCAAATAGTTTAGCAAGCAGGAGAGAAACACAGCATGTTAACTACTCCAAAAGAGAATGGACCTGGGAGCCACTAGGTGGAAATAAAGCAAACATCACGGCTTGTTTCCTGCAAAGGGTGGTGTGCACTTCCTCCTGAGCGTCAAGGCTTTCTGCAGTGGGCGTGTGTGGTGCTCCATCTTGAACACGCAAAGGCATGCATGTGTACATGCAGACGCAGACTGACCCACACACATGCTCCCGAATAAAGCGACACACCAATGTACAGTTTCTGCTATGATGCTGGGTGCTGGGACAACATGTGAGCGCAAGGACACTGCCAGGTCTACCTTTTCACACAGGGCAAGCACAGTTCCCGCTTGGATTACTGCAACCTGCTCTTCATTCCTCAAATTCTACAACACAAAAAGGGGCAAGGGCGTTGACACTGGGTTCCAAGTACATGGCAGTCAGTGCCAAGCCCTTCTGGGGTGCATGCTGATGATCAGCCCCCAATCAACAACCAGCCAGGGTCAGCCATCTGAGGTTCATGGCTCCAGTCCCTCTAGGTGGAAACAGGTCATAGAGTAGCCCCAACGCTTGAGGAAATAGTGGCTCATTTAAAAACAATCTTTTTTGGAAGGCAAAGAAATCACCTTCTGACGTCAGCAGTCTTGAGTATGGGACCTTCCGTCTGTATGTCCCTTATAGTCTTTAGGTTTGTTGGTCCCCTGTTCACTTACAGATTACATGGCTGTCCTCAGCTCAGAATCCCACTCTGACAAATACAGACCCGACCACCCACACAGGGACACGGTTATATAAGCCTTCCATTGTACTTCTCAGATCTCTTAAATCAGAGAAAAATTAAAAAACAAAACAACGTCACACAGAACACCCCCAATCAAAACAAGGACACGGAACCGGGAACCGATCGCTCATAGTTACCCCGTTATCGCCAAGAATATCTAAGTTCTTCATAAGTTCAGAGATATTCACACCCTGGAAAAGATGTCCAATGTTCACTCTTGTGTGAGCTGCACATCCAACCCACACCTACTCTAGAGTCACGGCTTACACGCCTCCTTCTGCTCTGAAGCCATGGTGGGGGCCCAGCCTCTGGCTCTGCGCAGGCAGATGGGGAAGGCATAGCTATGGTTCCTATCCTGAGATTCACTCCAGTACAACCCTGCATTCTAAGCTCATGGGTATCTGAGGACTCTGCCTGTGGGGTCTGGTGGGGCACCAGGCCTGTGGCCACCCACAGTCACCATCAGCAAAGCTCTTGTAATGGGCTGGGCACTGTGACAGCCCATTGCGAGTTTGGGTTTAGAGACTTCTTGTAGGCAGGCAGAAGGGTAACACTGGATGATCCTTTCACCCAGCTCTCTGTCTTTCAACACAGCAGTACAGGCTCTGTCCCTGACCTGATGACACAATCCCCTTTTACCACCACGCCAGGTACTCAGCCCTCCCCTGAATGGCAGCTCCATGGGACATACCCCACCCCCCAAGCATGCTACCTTTACTCCTTCCTGGTGACAGAACAGCTGGAGAGCGCTGCTGTTGTTCTCGGGGAAGGTGGTGATTTGGAGGTTAAAGGCTGGCGACCTCCGCTCTCTCTCCTGGGGAAAAGATGTGGTTTAAAGACAGAACTCGACTGTGCGATTCAACACTTGCCATCTTCCCAAGTTATCAGCAAAGGAGAAGCTACACAGCACACATCTGGATCACACGGCCCTGGTGTGGGACACGCGGTGTCTTCCTGACTCTTTGAACACTTCACATCTCCCTTATTGCTAGGGAGAAACAGACTGGGCCTCACAGGTCTGCTTGTTGCAATCCAAACCCCAGAAGTGACAGAAGAGGAGGCCTAATCAAATCAATGTATCAGATCCAACAGAGAACAGAAGCCAGCCACCATCGGGGAGATTCTAGGCTGCATACTTTGGTTATCACAAGTGAGGTCCAAGCTACCTCACAAGGACCCATGGAGGCTTGGGATGGCTGGGTCTGAGGTCCCCCGCTAGTGAGTGGCGGAATTGTGCCCACTTCTGACTCTCCTTGCTCTCCATGATAATAGGTGACTCAGCTCGGAGTTTTTAAATTTGGTTTTGTTTCTTTGGTCCACACTAACAAGACTCGTGATCACTCTTCTCCACCCCCTCCCCCACCTCAGATTTATGATCAGATGTCCCAAAAGAGACATTCATCAGCCATACACCACACAAGCACTTTATGGGAGGAGGTGGCCTGAGGGAGCTCGTTGCTTAGAGGAATTACAGCATGTTGGCAGAACAGCACCCCGATCTCCCGTGCATTTTCTACACGGAGCTGGATTTAAGCCCATGACACTGGCAGATGAGTTATGACAGGTTGGCACCCTCTCAAATTCTACCTCAGATCAAGCTGTTCTGGAAGAGGGGGTGTGCGGGAATTACAGTAACAATCACTTACAGACCTAGGACACCTCTATAATCATACCAAGAGAAGTAATGGGAATTAGCGTGAGCCTGAAAAGCACACCTTAACACACTGAGCGAGGCTTGAGGGAAGGACTGGGGCTGTTCACAGTGAGTTTCCAGGAAGCCTCCAGCTGGCTCACCTTACTTTGCACTGCTCTAAGAGCCAAGATGGATACAACCATTTACTTCCCCACGTACCTGCCGCCAGAGGTACTCAATCAATCAATTCAGAGGCTTTTCACAGAAAAAGGGGGTCAGGGCAGCCCATGTTTTGTATGAACAAAGTCATAAACCTGCTTCCCAGTGGCTCCAAAGGCCGTTGGGAAACTCTGGCAAAGCACGTGGTATCTGGAATTCCCAGTGTAAAGGGTCACAGTGAAGGGCTTGTGGAAGGCATCCTCACAGTGGTAGGGCACTAAGCATGACCTCATGACTTCTAACTTCTGATGAATGAATAAAGGCTAGAGCTGAGGCACAGTGACAATGGAAGTTGAAAGCCACCTGGTCCATCCTTTCCAGGAGAACAAGGCTTAGGCCACAGAAAGAGGGAAAATGAAACCAGAGAAGCCACAGATGAGAAAAGGTGCCCACATGGATGGAGAGGAGTCACACATGCAAACGTGGCAGCTGGGGGGAAGCAGCACAGTATCACAGGAGCCTCATGGAGGCTCGCCACAAATGCAGAGATGTTGATAAGGATGCCGATGACGTTTAAACAGAAGCAGAATGGGAGGATGAAGGGCCGTGAGAGCAGAGCAATACTGTAACACACCTGACATAGGATTTTGACTGGAAGCAACAAATTCCTCAGTGTCCCCTCAGAGTCCTACTCACTGCCCTGTGGAGTTCCCAGAGGGACAAGGTTTCTACGCGTGCAGTGTCTGGGAGTTTTCAGTTGCAATTTGAATCACATATAATTTAAGTTCAAATGCCTGCAGTGCCCAGGTTTGTATTTACTGGCCAGAAGGGTTTGAGTGAAGTAGCTGGTTTAACACCTGTGTAAAAACATCCTCCTGCCTGCCTCCACTTACCTTGCGTTCGCTTTGGCAGGCAGAAAATGGGCCCACACTGCTGTTAAATGCAGCAGGAATCAAGAGCCGGCTGGGGCAGACCCTGCTATCTCAGAAGAGGCCTGCTGCATGCAAGATCAAAGGTGTGTTATCCATTGCAACAGTGCTGCTGTCTGGGGCTGTGGAAGGCACACCCAGCGGCTGCATGCAGGATAGTAGTTATGGAAATGAAACACAAATAAAAAAGGCAAAATATTGCAAAAACAACTTATTTTATTAAGTGCAAAACAAGCGGTAGGCAATAAATAGATTGCTCTGGTACAGGTCCACAGACGTTGCGAGCATCCTCCCCAGGACACGTTAAGGCAGTGAAGTTATCCCGAACATACAGATTTTTTTTTTTTAAAGAAGAAGAAAAGAACGGAGGAAGGAAGGAGAGAAACGGTAACACGTCCCTTCACACATGCTTGGAAATGGCAGGGAGCTTTACATGAATTTCAGTTTGGGCTCAAAGAGAATGTCTGCTCCGTTTGAGAGCTTACAACAGATAGAGTCTCTTACTTCGAGTTCTAGCACTCTGAATTCTAACAGCTCGTTCTGGTCCTTGGCGTCTTGCATTTCACTCTTTAGCTGATTCTCCTCCATCTCCAGTCTGTAAATCTGGGGCAAAGACACCTTTACATTAATGGCCTCCGTGGTTGCCCCCACACCCCGGGGATCCCACAACTACAACCCAACATCAGTGGGTAGTCTGAGAGAAACAGGGAACGGGGCACCAAGAGAGTCTGATGGTGAGCCTGGAGTGAGGGAGACTTGCCGAGCTGGGTTAGCCTCCACAGCACTAAGCTAAGAGACTAGAAACTCCTTATATTTTTGCTGAACAACTGAGTGGTGGGGACCTGAGGACTGGGACTACCGAGTCCCTCCCTGAGGTCAGCGTAAGGGAAGCAAGAGTGCAGTGTGGGTGATTCAGCTCCCACAGCCCTCCAGGACCTTTCAAGTCAGGCCCCAGGATAAGCTGTGGACGCTGCTATGGCAGGTACTGTGGGGGCCCAGGTCTCCAGCACCTCAAAAGGCTCTCAAAAGAACACTAATTGCCCTGAGAGCACAGAGCAGCCTGGGGAGAGCTTAGGAATGCAGGTCAGAACTGCTCTGACCCTCAGTTTCCACCCAAAGAGAGAGGCCACCGAGACAGTATGTGTAGGTGGTACCTATTCTCTCCCCTCCTATCAGAAGAGCAAAGAAGGGCTATCCTGCAGGTAGTCCCAACCTCAGCAGACACCAGGAAACACCTAGTTTCTTGTGTGGCCTGTGGGGACTGAGGCAAGAGCCATTAAAGCCTTCCTGATACACAGGGCCCACCAGGAGGCCAAGGAAGGAAGATAAGGCCAGGGCAGGTGACACAGCAGAGCTGGGCCAGATCCAGGTCACCTTCCTGGGAGACTGGCCTTGCTGGTTCAGGCCTGGGCTTTCAGGATGCTGAAGGCCCCAGGTCCACCCTAAATTCTCTTCTGCTGGCATGGAGTGTGCATAGGGCATGAGTCTACTGATCACACAGCTCAAATATACTGGGACTCAGGAGACAGGGAATAGGAAGGACTACAAATAGGCAGGGGGAGGGAGGCTCAAACTGCTCTAAACGGGCACTGGGATCATGGTGGCACAGCTTGGCATCTACTTTAACAATAACTGAATGGACCCATCCAAGCAAGGAAAAGCTAATCTCAATGCCAAAGCACATTCAGACCAACTCCCTTTGAGCTTCAGGGAGGCCTATGGTGAGAGGGCAAGACATATAGGTCCCAATACAAGAACTGACCCAGCTGAGGGAACCTGAGGGCCTGCCTTGGACTCTGTCCACCTCAGGCATCCACAAGGGGAACAGGAAGGCTCCCAAATCAACAGCAAATTGAGATGGTACCCTTTCCTGTATTTAGAGGCACCCTAGGGTTCTAAGACCTAAAGGTTCTGTCCCAGAGTCCCTTCTCTTAGGAGAACTACTGAGTCATTTGGCCCTAGTGTTTATGGTGTACTGAGGGCTTGGGGCAAGTTGGTGGCCTCTGTGGTTCAGTTCATGACCAGGCCTGAGGCTCTGGCCTGAGCATACCTTCTCCAGCAGGTCCTGGTTTGTCCTCATGAGTACCTGCTTCTCCTCTACCCACGCAGCGTCCTGCAGGAAATACAGGGTATTTATTCACTGGTTCCAGTGTTGACTGAGCCACCAACTCCCAGACAGGGATGGCAGCTGTGTGGCTTCCTTGCCCCTCTAAACCTTCATAGTCAGATAAGAACGTCAGCACCCTTGTGAGGTATCCTTCTCCCCTAGCTTTCTGCTCCGTAGGTTCAAGGTCCCCTGGGCCATTACAGGACACCATGGTGTCGTGTCCTCAGTGCCAGGCCAGAGTCATGAACACTGGCTCTCCCTCATCAGCATCAGGCTGGAGGAGGAAGAGTACACGAGGCAAGGGAGCCTTCTCCACCTCCTCCTCCTCCTCCTGACCCTGGCCACACTACATTCAGAACGGTCTACCCCCTCCACCCTGCCCCACATCCCCACTCCACAGGAGCCAGGCCAGTCTCACCCAGTGCTGGAATTCCGCAATGCTCAATAGCCAAGGCAGACCTAGGATCTGACCAACAGATGTGCAATGCTCAGAAGACACTTGAAGGTCACCTCCTGTGGGCCTTCTACCTAATACCCATGTCTCTGCTGCACACATTTGCATGTGTGCTCTATGCATGTATGTTCATGGGGCTGCGAGTCCCTGAAAAGATAGTGCTGTGTCTATCCACCTTCCTATCTGGTAGACAGGTCACAAGGGTGGCTGCGACCTTTGCTCCATATCCTTGTGTACAGCTTCGTGATTCAGCTCGTCCTCCAAAGGGATGGGGTCTGTTACTCCAATATTGAAGCTGGGCTTGGCTGTGATGTGTTTTGCCTATTCAAGTACTAATAAATATGATGTGAGCAGAGGCCTGGTCAGTATTTGTGGTATTTGAAGGAAGGGGGCTCCTCATCCTAGACCACCAGATAAACAAGCCAGAATACCTATTTGAGGACGGGTGACCAGACCACAAGTGGCATGTGAGCTCATTTAAGGCCCCACTTGACCTGCCTGACTACTGAAGCTTCAAGGTAACCCCAGGCAAGACCAACAGAACAACCATTTGCAGAGCCCAGCCTGGCATGAATTCACAGATTGCAGAGCAAATCATACCCCACTATTTAAGCAACTAAGTTTGGAGGCAGTTTGTTACACCACAGGCACGCATACATACACACACACACACACACACACACACACACACACACACACACACGCATGCATGCACACACGCATGCACACACACCTTAGACCTTTCCATATCCCCTTAGTCCCTAACTGAGGGAAGGAGCAAGGACCTATAGACATCCATGTCTGTGCCTCAGCCTTTTATAGGCCTATGGGGCCATGTGACTAGCTTGTGCCAGTAAGCTATGCTGAGGCAGTGAGAGTTACCTCAACCTGCTGACTGCTGACAAGAAATGAGTTCTAAGATGGTCTCTCCAGTACTGAGTCCCTAGGGAACCATGTAGATAATTGTCTGCTTACAATAGGCACCAAGAAAGGCCTAAGGGCTGCCTCCCTCTGCCTGCTGCCCACTAGGCCTGGACTAATCAAATCAGAGAGAGGAGTCCAGGAAGATAACCAATCCAGACTCCTCTGGCACAGTCACAGCTTCAGTCTGTTACTATGGGCCCTGCCATGTGGCCCACAGCACTTCAATTATACGCAGGCAATTAAAATCATGACAGAAACCAGCAGCTTTTCCTCAGGCTCCAGCTCCAGTCAAGAGAGCCTCTGGCCACGTCTCTGCTCTAAGAGTTACTGACTGTTTCCCTGGATTTGGCAACCAAAGACAAACCAAGCAAGCTTTCAGGGCGCACCCTGTCTGTGGCAACACACCTGGGGTCACAGTGATTCCTCCACAGAATCTCCCCCTACCCTTGGCACACCAAAGACACCATCAGACCCCAGGGACCCCATGGGGACAGAACCATGAGGATCACTGAGTGCATGGCCTTCCTGCTTACCTGACCCTTCTCAACCAGCAGCTTTTCTAAGTCCTCAATTTTGGCCTGGCACCTCAGCAGGTCAGCCTGAAGCTGCTCCCGGGTCTGGAAGGAAAAAAGACCGGGAAGTGAGCAAGTCTCTGAAGTCACTAGCAGAGGTGACACAGCAGTAAAGAATCAAACTGCCAACCAGAGAGTGCCTGCAGTTTAGGGGTAGGAGCGTCCTGTTGCATGCATGCTCACATCACAACCACTTGAGGGCTCTGAAGTCCATCTGCAGCCACCTCATGAAGTGAAAACTTAGGGATCATGGGAGCTGATGGCTCTAACTCTCCCAGTAAAAGACAATCAAAGGGCAGCCTGGAAGAGGAGACACCCTCTTCAGGGATGAACTAGCTCAAACTGGATGCCTCACAGCCCCAAAGCCAGCTCTAACAAGTGCTTTCTCCTGCAGCAGCATCCAGCTGCTGACAGCTGTTCTACTTGCTGGGTGGTCTAACAGGGCACTCTGTTACCTAAAGCAAAGACCAAAACCTAAGACCTCATAAACCAGGCAAGTCATGTACATCAGGGGAGCCACTGATTGGCTGTCCCTACAGCAGGAAGAAGCGGGCAGGGACCAGCAAAGACACATAGCCTAGTCCTGGGAGGCACAGCTACTTGGCTACAGCCACACACTGACACGGGGAATGGGAAGACATAGATGTGACCTGCTTTTCAGAAGTCAGGAATCCAAGCTAGGTGTGTCATCAGAGGCCTGAAATCTTGACTCTTAGGAGGTACATCAGGAGTTCAAGGTCATCTGGAAAGTGGGGAAATCTACCTCTTTTCCTTTTCTTTTTCAATTATGAAACAAGGTCTTGCACCATAGCCCAGGCTAGCCTAGAACTCACTATGTTGCCCCAGCTAGCCTCCAAGTCATGGCAATCCTCCTGCCATAGCCTCCAAGTGCTGGGACTGTAGGATTTACAGGTATATGCCACCATGACCCACCCTGCGCTTCACTGTGAAATCTCCACTAACTGGGCAAGACAAAAAGAAATTAAGCACAGATAAAACCTAGATGTTTACCTGCTGTGGCTCAGAAAAGAAAGACTGATCTTTCATTGTGGCAGAAATGGCTCCATACCCTGGGGATCTTGTTCCCCGCGGGTCTGCCCTTCCCACCCTACCCACCCCCCTCCCCCTAACCTCTGAGGCTGCTACCCTGATCCCTGAGTGCCAAGTTCATTCTGGAGACGGCTGCTCATACCCGTGCCTTCCACGTCCCTGAGGCCCACAAACCACAACATTATGTATGCTTTAGGATACCCAAGCCCTCCTGCATGGGGCTCCCAGGACTGATTCCAGAGCATTCTGAGCCAGGCTGGCCTGGTCCCAGCTCCCAGTTATATTGAGGGCCATCTGGGCATCTTCGGGCAAGCTGCTACTTTCTGGAGCCTCTGTTCCTTCTTCAGGACATGGGATCGATTCATCCTGGCTCACAGGACTGTGGGAGGGATATGGGGAACATGGGACAGCACTAGACCAGTATGGGCTCTCTGGTGTCTCTGGTGCACTCTCAGAGGGATACGCAAATACTATAGACTTCAAGGTGGGAGAAGGGTCAGTGGGAAGAAGTTTCCAGAAATGTTCATCCCAGCACCACAATATATGCCCTGAACCTGTAGTGCTTGTGCCTTGGGTGCTCCTGGAACCCCTGAAAGTATTTCTTGAGGGCACTGGGAGTGAGGGGGAGAGCTTTCGCTCTACAGGGAGAAGGATAGGTCTGAAGCCTGAAAGGCTGGCTGAGTCTATAAATTCATCACTCCCTTAAATTCCACTCTATTCTAACTTATGGTAAGTGTGTGTGTTTGCATACATGGAGGTCATAAGCACAACTTGCAAGAATCACTTCATTTTCTACCACGTGGGTTCGGCAGATGGAACTAAGACCATCAGACTTGGCAGCAAGTCCCTCAGCTGTTGGGCCATCATCCGCCCCCAACCCCTTCAACTCTGTGTCTTCTCTCTTGCAAACAGACGGCAGACGAAAAGTGGAGGGTAGAGTTTCACCACCATCAGTTTCAAGATTCCAGGTCCACTCCTGGCCCCTAGTCCCTGTCCCTCCCCGTCATCAAGGGAACACACTTACCCGGGCCTCCCTCTCAGCATCCAGTGTCCCCCCAACCTGCTCCTGAAGCAGGGCATAAGCCCTCTGCAGAGCCTGGTACTCCCTGGTCAGCTGGCAGAACCTCAGGTCGGCCTCTTCTCTGGTTGTGGTCTTAACCAAACAACAAAACAAACAAGTAAATGCATGACTTGATGTGACCTCAAGGGACATAGCCAAAACACAAGCAAGTGCCGATGTTTCTCCAGCATGTCTACAAATGCCTAGTGAGCTTGTCATGCCAGGAAATAACAGGAAGGACCTGGAGTGGAGGCTGCTGGGAGAAAGCGCCCTTCCCACCCCAGCACTCACAGGCCTCCTGGGAACCACCTGACTCCACAGGTGAAGGTTCACTCTGAGAAGGCTGTCCCTCTGGCCATATGTCTGGGGGTTTCTGCTCACAGACACAGCCATGCGACTGGGGGTTTCTGCTCACAGACACAGCCATGCGACTGGAGAGCACCTGTGTGTGTGACACGCCCTCGTGTGGTCATGAGAGGACAGTGCAGGGTGACTGAGGTAGCAAGTCACTGTTGCAGGTATCATGACAAGTTTGTAAAAAACTGGAGATACTCCTGAGAGGCTCTGACAGTACCTGACTAATACAGATGTAGAGGCTCACAGCCATCCATTGAACTGAGTACAGGGTCCTCAATGAAGGAGTTAGAGAAAGGACCTATGGAGCGGAGGGGTTTGCAGCCCCTTAGGGCGAACAACAATATGAACTAACTCAGAGCTACCAGGGTCTCAACCACCAACCAAGGACTGCACATGGTGGGTCTGATTGTTCTGGCAGCATGTGTATAGTAGAGGATTGCAAATTCGATCATCAATAGGAGGAGAGGACCTCGGCCCTGTGAAGGTTCTGTGCCTCAGTGTAGGGGAATGCCAGGGCCAATAAGCGGGAGAGGGTGGGGTGGCAGGCATGGGGAGGGGTGAGGCGACAGGGGTTTGTTTTTGTTGTTTTTGTTTGTTTCTTTGTTTTTTGAAGGGGAAACTGGGAAAGGAGAAATTTACATGTAAATAAAGAAATTATCAAATAAATAAATAAATAAATAAATAAATAAATAAATAAACCGGAGATAATATTGGACCAAATTTTAGCCAAATGCTCAGACAGGACGTGGCACCCATGGCAATTTCCCACACGGGTGGGCCACTCCATAAGCACCTGAATTTAAGGCCAGGGGGCTGACTCGGAGGAAGGGTCCATCTTCCTGAGGGTCCTGATGTTATTCAAGAAGTCACTCCATAGTAACATTTGAATGAACCCCAACCATGGGACCGTGAGAAGTGGCTGCTCAGAGAGCTAGGACAAGGAGACACGGATGGGAAATTCCTAGGCTCATCCAGGAAGCTGCAGGGAGCTTCCCAACAGGGCACATGTGACACCAGAGAGCTCCACCAGCACCTCTCACAACCAGGGCCAGTGTACTCCTTCTCATCCAGACTCAGGAGACAGCCACTGAGGGGTGCATGGAGGACAGACAGACAGACAGACAGAGGAAGCCTGGTGTGGGCCGCAGCACCAGGAGAAAGTCTATATTAAAGAATGCCTGGGATTTAGGTCACCAGTTAACTCCACTTCTGTCACCTATGTGTGGGGTTTAAGAAATAAGACTTGTAATTTTACCTGCGATTGTGAGCACTAGGGTGTTTCCCTATAGGGGATCAGTTCTGTGGAGGGTCCTCGTTGGGTGCCCTCTAGGCAGCCAGGAGCAGCTTTCCTTGCTCTGAGGCTCTAAGACATGGCAGGATGAGAGGGGGCAGCCCTGGTCAACACAAAGGTGTGAAGTTCCTAGCATACTGCAGTTTGCTTACCTCATCTAAGTCCTCTTCAGGCGTAGCCGGGGTCCGGTCTGTCCTGTCTGTATTGTAGGATGTCTCTGACAATGTTTCAGAGTCCACGGACTCCTCATCAAATCCAAAAAATGTCTCCACAACATGCTTCTGTGAGAGGCAATAAGCATGACGTCAGGAAGACAGCAGCTACCTAACCTAACCATGGCCAGCCCAGGGCACAGGGGGCTGAGGCAGGGTAGACGGAACTGTGGCCCCATCTACAGCTGACTCAGGACAGAATGAGCCACTAAAGCAGCTGAAGATGTGGCCAGCGAAACAATGGTCACTAGGTGGGAGGAGGGGTCACAGGAAGAGAGAGCTACGTAACTCCTGAGTTGGCCTTAATTGCAGGGTCCTCTGAGCCCTAGGTCCCTCCTGGCCATGGATGAGCTGCCACCCTTCCAGCATAAGAGGGGACCTCAGTTACTCTGGGCTTAGCCGAATCCCGGCACCCAGAGCTTTCTACGGGCTGAGGAAGATGTCTGGCCCCAAAGAAGGAGCTGCTACAGGAGATGCCAAGAAAGAGGAGATGTGATTAGGAGACCCAGAATCCTGACCCCAAGGCTAGGCTGGAGAAGCAACAGCATGGCCCATCCTCCCCAGCAACTCTGCCTAAGAGGTGATTTTTCTGAGCTTTGGATAACAAAGGCACTCAGAACACTGACACAATCAGGAAGAATAAACACTAAGGGCCCTGTGTTCATAAACTCAGACAGTTTTTACATCTGGTTTGCCAACTACCTGAGACTCCCGCCACACCTCTCTGACTCCAAACTACAGATTGGAGCTCCCCAATCTGTACAGATGTGGGACTCCCCTCATTCATTTGTTCAACCATTCATTCACTTATTCAATAATTACTGGCTGAGCAGCTTCGGAGAGCCAGACAGGGTTCAGCCTGGAGAGACAGGCTTAAAGCCAGCTGTTAGGGAGCACTGGCCCCAGAGGGCTACCTCCGTCAACCATCTGTCTCCACATGTACCCCTCTTCCTGGCTTGAGGCACACTGCTCTTTATTCTCTTCCTAAACACCCTCTTTGAGAGAATCCCTTGCCTTTACAATCAGAGTGTTTTCCGGGACTGTGAGAGAACAGTAGCCTCGTTGCAGTGATTAGCTCTGGACTCCCGGGGACTCCCAGGGTCACACACCTCTCCACAATCCACAGAGGGGGCAAGGTGCACCCCACACCCAAGCCACTGTGGCATCAAATATGCATGTGCAGATACAAGAACATAGTGGTTGCAGTCACCAGCAACAACACCAGGACGAAGCCCCTTTGACATTACAGGGAAGAGGGCAGGGAGAGACTTCTTGGTCACTTTGTACAGTTAGGGTTCCTACAAGGCTCCTGCAAGCACTCCCCACCAGAGTGTTCCTCATGTGGTTTGGGGTTTGCCCGTGATCTCTTTGAAGGTTCACATGGCCAGAATATATGCTGGGTATCGACCTGCCTCCATGCGCAGGTGAGCTGGTAGGGAGGATGGTGAGACCAGGTTAAGCTTCATACTGTCCAAGTGGCCTTCAGCATCTCCCCTCCCCTTAGATAGGAAGCCTCACCCCAGCAGGCACTGGAGACTCCAGGAAGCAGTGAAGTCTACACCAGCAGCTCACTCTCACTCGAGCTCCACACCCCTGTTGCCTTGGGCTGCTGCCCGGCCAACCTTATTTTTCATAAACACTGCTAATTGCCTGTCCTCTGGGGACAGATCTGCGTGTTGGCTGTGCTAACTGGTGGCCTGATGTAGGGACATCTCTGCTCCCCCTCCTACCAAGTAGGCCCCAGGAAGATCCTAAAATGACACATTTCCCAAGATTAGGACATAGTGTTGGGCTACAACCATTCTCTGTTAGCATTCTGGAAGTTTCTGGTGCTGACAACCCTGGTCAATTGCCTACACTAATCTGCTCTTGAAGAGCAGGGTGACTTCTAATGAAGTGCTTAATGACAGAGCCTAATTATAAGGTTTCAACTGCTCAAGTTCCCAACTGAACAGGCCAGGGATAGGCCTAGCTAGAGCCTCACAGTAGACCTGGCCCTAGACACTGGGCTGCAGGAAGCCATGTTACACCAGGGGAAGCCGGAAGCTACTTACAGGGAGGAAGCCAGCACAAACCAATAGTCCCAGTGAATCCCTGCCATCCACAATGGAAAGGAATCCGTCACTATGTACGATCCATCCACTTCTACAGCAGCCACAAGCCAGCTGGGAAGCCGCCTAGCTCCCAGGGCACATGGGTGGGCCAGCCTGCCTCCTTTAGAGCTCCTTTTTGCTTTGTTTTTCTTTTAAAATAATGTCTCATGTAGTCCAGGCTTGCCTTAAACTCCATCCCTCCGTGCCCCCACCTCCCAAATGGTAGGATTACTGCTGTGTGCCTATGTGCCTGGAATAGCTCCTTTGTCCAGGCTACGAGATGACAGAGAAGCTGACAGAGCCAACCCACCCAGTACAGCCTCACTAACAGCACAAAACAGAAAAGTCACCTTGGGGCTTAAAGTGAACACTGTGCCCATCTCCTCGAAGAGCAGGAAAGTTGTTCTGGCTGCTTCCTCGATACATGGAGGTGGCCCACACTTACTTTCTGAGAGTCGGGGAGGGCCACCAGGAGATGTTGCCCCCTGCCTGCTGCCAAGTGGCCCCGTGTCCCTTAATTCTAAACGTCATGGATGTTTACCTCCTGAAACTCTTGGGCAGAAAAGTTCCCACAATTCGCAGGTACCACGTGCACTGACCATGAAATTGCCTTGCCCCTCTAGACACCCACCCTGCTTACAACATAGGTCAGTCTGGCCAGTGTCATTTTTACAAAGAAATCCAAAGTTGAAAACATAGTTTGGGGGCTGGAGAGATGGCTCAGCGGTTAAGAGCACTGACTCTTCTTCCTGAGGTCCTGAGTTCAATTCCCAGCAACCACACGGTGGCTCACAACCATCTGTAATGAGATCAGATGCCTTCTTCTGGTGTGTCTAAAGATAGCTACAGTGTACTCATACACATAAAACAAATAAAATCTTTTAAAAAAAAAAACATAATTTGGGGGCTGAGAGTGTGGTTCAGTTGGTAGAGTGCCTGTCTAGTATACATGCAGCTCGGGTCACATCTCCAGCACAGTGTACACCAAGTGTGGTGTACACGGCTGTGGGGCGCAGGGCTGACAGCTCTGAGTCACCGGACACATAGGACACTCAGAGATTCCAGGTCAAAGGTCATCCTCAGATACTTGGTTAAGTTTGAAGCTAGCTACAGTGAGCTACATGAGACCTTATGCTTGTGTGTATTGTGTGTGTGTGTGTGTGTGTGTGTGTGTGTATGTGTGTGTGTGTGTAATTGTAATTTTCACCAAAATGCTTTTAGAGCAAATATTTCTTCTCCACATACACACAAACTCATACTTGGCACACAGGAGAAGACACATAATACGTACACATACACACACACACACACACAGACACTAACCTCTCCACTGGATTCAGCATACACAAACACATACACACACACACACACACACACACACACACACACACACACACACTAACCTCTCCACTGGTCTCAACATACACACACACACACCTCTCCACTGGATTCAGCATACACACACATTAACCTCTCCACTGAACTCAGCATACATGCACACACACACATACACACACAAAAAGAGAGAGAGACAGAGAATCCATCTTCACTGGACTCAGTACACACACAGGGAGAGAGAGAGAGAGAGAGAGAGAGAGAGAGAGAGAGAGAGTCCATCTTCACTGGACTCAGTACACACACACACACACACACACACACACACACACACACACACGCCCCTCTCCACTGGACCCAGCATCTCACCAGCTCTTCTCTTCACCTTCCCAGCATCCAGCCAGAACTGCCCAAAAGATCTAGGACCTTCCAATGGCAGCCAGGAACCACCAAGACAGACCCTCCCTCGCAGGCAGCTGCGTACCTTCATGCTTATAGGTCATCTCCTGGCAGCCAGAGAAGTACAGGCACACGAGGGCACAGAGGCAGAGGAAGAAGGAGAAGTAGAGCACAAACAGGATGTACTCCATGCTGGGGATGCAGCAGGAACTAGCCTGTACTGGCTGGACAGGCCATCCCTGGCTTCTCTCTAGCCCCAGAAAAAGGCACACCTGCCCCTCACGGCTTCCTGAATAGTGTCAGCAGCAGCAGCTGGAGGACAGGGACGCCCCAAAGGTGCCCCCTTGGCAACAGTGATAGCACCTTGGAGCGGCTCCCAGATGCCGGTGACAGAGCTTCCAGGCCAGCCCAGGTACCTGTCATAGAGCACAGCTTCTAAACCAGCATGTCCTCTGAGGACTTCCCTCCTAGGACCCAATCTCCCTATGCCCAGAACTGTTGTCAACAGTCCCAGGTCCCTGGATAGTCGCAAAACCCTAGGGCACAGCAGTAGCAACGGTATCATGACAAGAGCTTTCTGCTTCAGGGCTTGAGCCACAAAGGATGGGACCTCTCTTCCCTCACCTGCCTGGGACATCTCCAAACTAATCCACCACCACCCGTGGGTGTCACGGCACACTCAGCCCTTGTTGTCCCTAAAGTATGGCTCTCAGAGTTTATTTACCTTAGCTCTTACACAACCTGCAACAGACCACTACAGAGGGTTGGGGGAAGCTATCAACGGTCCCTCGCCCAGACAGAGGTGGGGGTTGGATTTAGGGGTACAGCCCTTAGAGATGTGTCACTGGAACATCTCTCCCTGTATCTCTCCCCACATTGCATTCAAGTTAGGCATAAAATCTGACTGACTCATGCAGTCACCATTCTGAACCTCTAAGCTTGTAGGATGTTCGGCTGGCAGCTGTGCCTCTTGGGACGCACAGGGCAGGATGAAGCCACAAAAGCTCCTAGGACAACAGCTGGCAAGGACTAACTAGAACGGGTTCTGCTGCAAACAAGAATAGGAATAGAAGCACTTTTAGCTTCTAAGAAGCAAAAATCACACTGAAAACCAGTAGGATGTCCTGGGCAGGAAGTCACTCCACAGCAGTGTCTGCTCCAGAAGTGCCTAGGGTTTCTCTGTCCCCGCCCTCCGTGAGCAGCAGGGCTAGCCGCTAGGCACTGGTTTAGGTTTGTAGGACTCCTAGGTGTGATGTCAAAGTGGACTTATGAACAATGAGCCAGAAGGATCTGCCAGACATCAGGCATGAATTGCTTACTGCTGGCAGTAAGCCAAGGTCCCTAGAGAAGAGGGGACTCAGACACATGGCCCAGCAGGCTCTGCAGCCTTTCTGGGTAGACACCATCAAAGGGTACTAACGCTGGCTCAAATGCTATACTGTGGACTGGGGGGACCTGAGCATCTGCATATAGGCCAGCCACAATAACTCAACCTAACACAGCCTTGAACTGTCTGAGGGAACCTCAATTAAAGAACTCCCTTGAGGGAGCTGGAGAGGTGGCTCAGTGGTTAAGGAACACTGTCTGTTCTTCCAGAGGACCCAGGTTCAATTCCCAGCACCCACATGGTAGCTCACAACTGTCTGTAACTTCAATATCTGATACCCTCACACACACACACATACACACACACACACACACACACATACATGCAGGCAAAACACCAATGTACATAGAAATAAATAAATTTTGTAAAGAAGGAGGAGGAGGAGGAGGAGGGGGAGGAAGAGGAGGAAGAGAACTGCCTTGATAGGATTGCCCTGTAGCCATTTCTGTGAAGAACTATCTTGGTTACTAATGTGGGAGGGGCCCAGCCAACTATGGTCACTGCCATCCCTGAGCAGGTCCTATACTGTAGACGAAGGCCAGTTGAGCATGAGCCAGAGAGCAAGTCAGTAACTAAGAGTCTCCCATGGTCTCTACTCAGATTCCTGCACTGAGTTTCTGCCCTAACCACCCTCGATGATGGACTGTAACCCATGAACTGAAACAAGGCCCTCCCTCCCACTGTCATGGTGTTTACTACAGCAATAGAAAGCAAACTAGAACATGCAGCAAGGCTGCCGTTCAAAGACAAACAGGGAAGGGAGGAGTCATTATCATTTCTTGGCACAGAACCAGGCTCTATTATGATCTACTGAGAACCAGGAAGCAGGTGCTAGGAGCTTATTCCCTTGTCTCAGGCCTTAGAGCTTGCGTTGGGGCTGACTCCTCAATGCTCCAGGCCTCAGCTTCTCAGTAACATCCGAGATCCCCATCACCCATGTGCTCGGAGCTCTGCTAGAGTTCAATTCACATGCCTACGGAGCAGCAGCTATCGACAGCCTGCAGCCTGGTTCATTGCCCCATATTCAGGCCTCCTTGCTGTCAGACCCCCGCAGAGAAAGGTCCCTAGACTCCAGGACAGGGCCCAAGGAATCATCTAGGGTCCCCCCTACATCTTTCACCAGGAACTAATGTTAGCCTGGCCTAAGCCAGCAGGAGGCACAGAGAGTCAGCACAGTCTTGCCCCAGAGGGAATCCCATGGTGGGAGAGGGTGCTCCTGGGAAGCCCAGGGTGACACTAAGTTAGTCCTTAGGACTATGGAGGCCATCCAAATATGAGGGCACAATTGGGGACACTGCTCATGGTGTGCTGTGATGTGGAGGGGCACTCCTTCCTAGGGTGTGATGGTCAATCTTACTGTCCACCTGAATGGACTGTCATAAACACCCAGGAAGAACAGTCAAGCATACCTCCAGAGACTATCAGACCACAGCCATCAGATGGCTTCAGGTTTTGAGTAACTGGAGGTGGGGTCTGGCTGGAGGGAGCAGGTCACTGAGGGAGTGTCTCTGGAACTGTATCTGCCCTGGTCCCTTCCTGTATGCCTTTTCTCTGCTTCCTGTGAAGCATGTGAGCAGCATCTGACACATGCTCCTGCTACCATGATGCTCTGGCTCATTGGGAGCCCAGAACCAATAGAGTCAGTATGATTGATGGTGCCTTCAGAGGCTGTAAGTTCACCCAAGCCCATCCTCCTTTAAGTTGTTTCTGGCAGATACTTGGTCTCCGTGGTGACAAGAGTAATTAATACAGGGGTCCTGAGAGTCTAGGGGTTTTTCCCTAGGGTCTAGGTGTCAGGAGCCAGGAGCAGTGATGGATCTGTGAGGCTTCTGAAAAATTTTATAACTGTCAATAAATTCATTCAAATGGTCTGTGAAGCTGGAGGGCCAGGCAAAGGGACATGGTCCCTGGATATCCACCATACAGAGTAAAAGCAGGCTACTTACAGGGAGAGACAAAGAAACCACCAGTGCTTCAGCCTGTAGGAGAAAATAGGGATGCACCAGGCCTGAAGGGCATCAACGGGGCATGGAAGTGTAAAGTCATACTGAGGTCCAAAGACCCCATCGCCTGTCCACCTAGTCTGCACAGGCTGGGATGAAAAGCAGGATCCTGGGATGAAAGCCAGCCTTCACGAATCTTCTTAGGGTGTGATGGTTAATCTTACTGTCCACCTGAATGGACTGATATAAACACCCATGAAAAATAGTCAAGTGTACCTCCAGAGACTATCAGACCACAGCCATCAGATGGCTTCAGGTTTTGAGTAGCTGGAGGTGGGGAAACAGTAAGAGGGAAACCACTTCCCATGGGCTGTGAATGCAGATCATCTGCACAAAGGCCTGGGATTCAGTCTCCAACACTCCATAAGACTGGGTTTGGTGGATCACACCAGGAACCCCACCACTCAGAAAGTGGGGCCGGAGGATCCTCAATAGCACATAGAGGCCAAAGCCAACTTGGGCTATAAGCAATCCTACTTTTAAGAAAACAAAATCCAGGGCCAGGCGGTGGTGGCGCACGCCTTTAATCCCAGCACTTAGGAGGCAAAGGCAGGCAGATTTCTGAGTTCGAGGCCAGCCTGGTCTAC
>NW_022196905.1:31479717-31487900 GCF_008632895.1 Mastomys coucha | reverse complement strand
AAGAGAGAAAGAAAGAAAGAAAGAAAGAAAGAAAGAAAGAAAGAAAGAAAGAAAGAAAGAAAGAAAACAAAATCCATACAGGTTTCCCAAACCCAACCTTCTAGGGTTCTCACTAACGTACTCACACACACACCTCCCGCTTCTCTGAGGTAGGCAATGTCCTGCAAATGCATTTCTCGGGAGAGGTTGTGCACCTAGTCAGTCAGCCACCTGCTCTGTGCTAGCCACTCTTTGGAGACAGGTGCAGCCCACCCTGACTCACTGTCAGTGTGCTGTTAATGTCTTTCCCAATCAGTAGATTCAGAGATCAGGACCAGTGGAAGACATGGGCTATTTGATTCCCAACATGCAAGCATGAGCTGAGTGCCCCTATCTGGGATGAGTGGAAGCACAAATACTTATAATTGCTGAGTTTTTCTGATTGGCAGGATTTTTTAAAAATAGACTTCATCAGTTAAGTATCCCTAATCCAGAATCCAAAACCTGAATTTTTTTATTTGATACTGAAAACATTTTAAGCTTCAAAATTAGAGTTTGGGATTAAGGCTTCACAGCCCATGTAGACTTGAAGTAGTCCTACCTCACAACAGGTTTCTTGGGATCCTCTAATTATGGATTGTTTCATGCCACACCTGTGCAGTGAACCCACCATCCGCCCACCCTCGGTATTTTAACTCCTGTCTCACAAGCAGGTTGCAGATGTCACAACCTTCTTCTAGCAGCAGGGGGCGCTTTCTCCCCATTAAGCCCATGTTGCAACCACTGAGATGGTATCAGCCAGAACCATCCAGACTTTCTGCACAAAATGACTTTACTTCAATGACATTTACCGGAGCAAAATGTCCCCCAGATGGGGAAAGGGCAGGCAAATAATTGCACAGTTATTGAGTTAAACTCAATGTGTGGCAGTTAGTGGAATAAGCTGAAGGCTGTCGTGTGGGGTCATCTTGAGGCAAGGTACTGCAGTGTTCCTCCTAATCACAGGAGGGAGTAAGCATGCCCGCAGCACTGAACTAGTGTATGGACCACACATTCAGCAGTTTATGTGGCGGTAAGCATTCTAAGTGCCAGATGAGTGTAGGACAGACACCGGCCCTGGGGACGTGCCAGAGGGACATCACTTTCTATTCCCCAGCTTTTCTAGGATGTGGTCAACAGGTCTGTGAATACAAACAGCTGTGCTGGACCACCTTCCATCTGTTCGTTTTTTTTCCTGTTTGGTTGGTGAGTTTTGAGGTTGTTTGTTGTTTTATTTTGTTTTAGAGAGGGTCTTAATACGTAGCTCTGACTGAGGTGACTTGAAACTTGCTATATATGTAGACCAACCTGATCTCAAACTACCTCCCTCTGCCACCAGAGTGCTGGGATTAAAGGTGTGCAGCATCGTACACAGCATTCTGAGCATCTAAAATCAGCACACAAAGACCTGCCCCTAATTCAGCTCAGCCCGCTGGAGACAGTGAATGTGAGGCTCGACCCCATCCACCCACTGGATTTTTGAGCTATCTCTATATCTCTGTCTCCCACAACTGAAAGAGCCATGTTGACTCTGAGGATGAATTGAGATGGTGGGGTGACCACTAATTAATCCAAGCAACCATGGGCTCCGACACTGATCCCAATGCCACCATAGGCTACCAGGGGCCAGATATGGCTCAGAGACTCATTTTATACTCTACAGTCTGACATTTACATCCACATTAAAAATTCTTGGGTTTTACATAAAGGTATGATGACTAAATTGTTTTTGTCAGTGCAAAGATAACTACGGACAAGGTACTGAAGAAGCACCTCGCACTGAGGCACTACAAACTCTGAACCCAGTAGGTCCGGTGTCCCCAAAGATGACAGTGTGAGCCAGCAGTGGACTGGCACAGTGCAAGGAATCCACCATCACTGGAATGTCCCAGAGCTGGAGGAAATGAAAAAGGAGGCCCTCCAGACGCCAGAGGGAGGAAGCCTGGTCTCTCCAGTCCCTTGAGGCCAGACTTCTGGTCTCACGAATTATATAAGACGCTAACTTTCCGTCACTTTCCAAGGGACCCATTTTTATTCAGATAGTCTTAGGAAGATAACATGTAAGGATTTACACCTCCCTTGCCTCTTGGCTTATCGACACAGGGCCTCATATAGCCCCGGCTAGGCTTAAACTCACCAACTAGCTGGGGCTAGTTTTGAACTTGAAATCTCCCCATTTCTACTTGTCTGGTGCTGAGGCCACTGGCATTCTCTACCACTCTGAGGTGAAGACTTACGCTTCCCTTTAAACAGTGGAATACCTGATGCCATCGGCCCACCTTGTGCCAACCAGTGTTCTGGGCCAGATAAGGATGGTCCCCACCGCTCCCTGCTGTCACCCTGACTCCACCAGGGAGTGCATCCTTGGCCATTTGCTATCACGCCTACACAGCTTTTCTTACACAGAGGTACTTCTCTACAACCATCTGTATCAGTAGACAAAGCTGCCAGGTGCCGGTTCAGGAAGGAGTAGAGAGATCCATCTCAGACAGGTGGCCGGGGGACTGACATGCAAACCACAGCTTCTAAGGAGCCTCCCTAGGGGCCTCTAAGTCTCCTCACCTAGCTCTGCACTCTCCTGCCAGCACACCTACACAGCCTCTGGGCGACAGCAGTTACACGTTACAAAAAGGACTCCACTCTGCACCTCTCAACAAAGCACCTGAGATCCCAGAACACACAACTGGGGAGGCATAAAACGAAGCTGAGTGTCCTTCAAATCCCTCAGGAGGCCTGAGTATTTATGTTTTTTAAATTTGGATGCACATAACCCAAGGTCCAAACACAGAATTCCATTAGTAAGTGTTCCAGGAAAAAAATTAGCATATCTGGGTCACATTACTGTGCCACAATGTATGCAGCCTTGAGACAGCCAACACTCAGCTGTGGCACAGAGTCATGTCTCCACCTCTGGGCCTGCTACTGGCCCTGTGACCCTGTAAGACTGGATTGTCCTGAAGATTCCTGACAGACACTAAGGTAGGCTCGCTCACCTTGGGGGGCTTCAGGCTCTTCCCTCGATGCCTCTTGGAGCGCAGCAGGCGTTCTCTTTCCTGCAAGGAAGAGGTAAAGCCACCTATGAGCACTTGCAGCCTGGCCCTCACCACACAGGACCACACAGTTAAGATTTGGAGGTTCAGGGCGCCAACCTGCCTGCTCACCTCTCTATCCATGTGGCCTCAATCACACTATAGGCACCCAACTGAGAGCCTGGTAACAAGACACTTGTTCAGGCCCTTGTCATCCACCCTGATGGGCCATCTCATCACAGGCAAACCTGGATTATTTTTTTGGGTCGAGGCTGCAAAGCCCAAGCAGCGTGGGGCTTCACAGTGGTTCTGCTGACCTCGGCAGGGTTCACCTGCAATAGCAGCAGTGGGATGCTTATGGCTTTGAGCTTGGACAGAGCCAGGGTGGAATCCCTCACAACCCTTGTACTGGCTGGGTGACTTTATTTTCTCCAGCTGTGTCTTTCTTGCTGCGTGGAGCTAGGAGCTTCCTGCAGCATCACTTGGTTGGGGTCCTCTGCACACAGGAGTAGCAGTGCTGGAGACGGCACTGTGCCCAGATAGAGCCAGGTCCTCTGGCTCTCAGCCCTCCCTCTTTTCCCTCCGGCAGGACAAAGCTGGGACTCGGCCTCCCCATGCACCCACCGGATCCTGGCAGAAGTGGTCACTCTGCTCCCCAGACGTGCTTTGGCTTGCCATTTTTCTTTTCACTCATTGTCTTTTTATTGAGTGTGCCTTGTCATCCTTAGCTACATTATGCCATCTAGGTAATGAAGCCAAGATGGATGACTACGTGGGAAAGGCAGGGGGAGGGAGGGGAGGACAGAGGATGGGCACCGCTTCTCATGAAGCCCGTGGAGGTTGTGATCATGGCTTCCTGCCCTTCAGAGTCATATGGATGGAACCACCATGCATGCATAGGTGTCCTGAGCAAGCGGAGCCTACTCTCACTGAACATGTGCCTGACTGCACCGCTGGGTGCTTTCCTTGGAATAAGACACCCCCTCTCTATTGCAAGTTCGCTCCCCTCTCCCTTCATCATAACCACCCCCGAGCAGTCATGAAGCCCACGACAGCCTTGGCTGGTCCTTCAAACTCTGATCTGATGACAAAGTTCAGATTTGCAGGCTCACACTCCTGGTATGCAATAGCTAAATTAAAAAAAAAAAATGAATCCAAGTTAATAATAACTCAAAGGCCCCTCAGAACAGATCCAGGCTGCCTCTTCACCAGGGCAAGCCAGGAGCCCACTGAAAAGCTGGTTGCCATGGAGACTGTTCCCAGGTAGCACTGATCTCATTTCAACCAAGCTGAGGCTGCTTCCTGGAGATCACAGGGGAACCTAGGGACAGAAGCTAGGCTGTCAGGTCCCACTCCCATCCTGACGCCCACTCTTGACTCTGCCTCCTATGGTGCCATCCTGGCCAAGAGTGACAACATACCAGAGAGAGGTCATCGATGACATGCTGCTGTTCCAGCACCTGCAGCCTCAGGAACTCTATCTCCTGCTCGTCCCTGGTCAGACTGAGGTCATTCAGAGACGTGTGTCGCTTTAGCGAGGCCTGAGCAGACAGTTTTTCTTTCTGCAGCCAGAAGGAGAGAGGATGCTTCAGTGTGCTACAGTGTGTGAAAGACAGCTCTGCTGTGGGGCTCAGGGGTGGGGATGACAGACGCCTGGGGAGTACGAGATGGGGAATACACAGCTGAAGGCCAAAGCCGGCCAGAGGTATGGTCAGTGATGCTCACAGGAATGGGACGGGGTAGCGGGACATGGGGCAGGGGATATTCTGAATGATCCTGAAAGCCAGAAGGCAAGACAGGCAGGGGGAACTCCCCACCACAGACTGCTCATACTCATACCTGGGCCTCAGTCTTCTAAGCTGTGAAATGGGCACTTAGTCAATGGACCTGAAAGCATCTTCCAAACCGCCCAGAGCACAGACACCAGTCATCCTTGCTAGAGGGAAAACCTGCCCCCATTCACAGCCCTTTCAGCAGTAACTGTTTCCAGAGGAGCCGGTGAAGCACGAGCCAGTCATGGGCTATAATCAATCCAGTGGAAAAGCTTGCCCTATTGATTCTGCCCTTCCCTCCTCTGGGAAACTGAGGGGATGAGGCAGGCTCTCCGGCACTACACATGTGAAGATTTGGACAGGAGCAAGGGCAGCCAGAGCCTAAGCCCACTGCTGAGGTGTCACAGCATGGGTAGAGACCATGGACCATAGAGCCTAGCCAGGCAGGAAGCTGGGTGGGTCCAGGGTCGGGCCTTACCATCTCCACGTTCTCCCTGGTGAGGCTCTTGAGTTTCTCCTCCATCCTCTGGATGCTGTGCAGCAGATCCTCATTCTTTTTGTTCATGCGTTTGTTCTTCTCTACCAGCGGCTTCAGCTGCACCTCCGTCTCCCGCGAACGCTTCAGCTGCAGCAGGTACAGACACGGGTCAGGGGACTGCACAGCCCCATGGGTGGCCAAGCTCCACCACGGAGGCCAGCAGAGATTCAACGTGGTCCCTTTTCAGAAGCTGGATCCCCAGAGGTCAATCCACCCAGACACCAAGTCTTTCCCGGCCCCTCTTCGGCAATCCACAGAGCAACACCCTACAGACATGAGCCCTGACCTCAATCCTGGGCATGGAGATGACCATAGGCCTATAGCCCGGAGGGAGTCACCACAACCTCCAAGCAGATAGTCCCCACAAAGGTGGGGTATCTTTCCAAGCTGTCATTCATTCAGCCTCTAGAAACCCCTTTGGGCCTTTCTTGTCCGTTTGGTCTTCACCCCAGTTCCCAACATCTCTGAGCTGGAAAAGCTTTGTTGTCAGATCTACCTTCTAAAACACCCCATGGTTCTGAAGTGTGGTATGAGGGCCAGATCAGTGGGACAGCAACTAGTGGACATCACAGTGGCTACCAGGGAGGAGAGGCAGTGTTCTCTGTGGTTATAAGCAGACACTTTTTCTTCCTTTTTTTTTTTTTTTGTTTGTTTGTTTTTTTCAAGACAGGGTTTCTCTGCATAGCCCTGGCTGTCCTGGAACTCACTCTGTAGACCAGGCTGGCCTCCAACTCAGAAATCCACCTGCCTCTGCCTCCCAAGTGCTGGGATTAAAGGCGTGTGCCACCACTGCCCTGCTACTTTTTTTCCTTTTAAGCACAGTAAGTGTAACTGCAGAATTGGTCATGGTCCAGCTGCACAGCTGTGGTCAGGTTTTCAGCCTGTTTCCTCATCTATAAAACTGAAGTAGCAATCTCATCTGCTTCAGACCCATGATGAGCATCTGTCTTCACAAAGCTCTTTCACTGGATCAAAAGTAAAACCAAGCGAGATGTCCCCATGGCAGCACCACAAAAGTGGCCGCCATGTCACTGAGCCCTCACCATGAGCCTGAATGAGCTCTGACCCCCTCAGATCACTCACCAAGACCCCCAACTACCCAGGAGGGCCATGGCTACTCTGCTGTGCACCAGAATGTGAGCAAAGAGGTAGCTCTGTGGTCGCTGAGGGCGCAATCAAAGCACAGGAACCAGGAATCCAGCACAGAGGCTGACCCCAGCACCCACCTCAATCCCTGTGAACACTCAGGTGCTGCCTGTCAGAGACCAAAGGCACCATGTGACCCGTGAGCCACTTCTAGAGTTCTACTCTTGCTCTCACCCCAGAAAGGATAGCTAGAGACTCTCAAAAGTAAAGACAGGCATGGGGCTTCTTGGCATTATTTATAAGAGTAAAGAAGCCAGGAGCGGCCTGAACAGCCACCAGGCAAGATGGCCAGCAAGGCTATGGCACTACCATAGCATGAGGTCCAAGACAACCATGAAAAGACCACTACTAATCAATGGGAATGGCTGCACTGATAAATCTACATGAAAAGGACACTTCACAGAGCATTAAAAAAAAAATCTTACTTTTCAAGTGCAAAGTCAAGTCTTTGGGTGTGGACTTGTTTACTAAAGTGAAATGTGTAGCTACCCAGGTCAGGAGCCACACTGCATGGTGGGGAATCCAGGTGCCGACTACCTCAATCTTTCTATCTGAAACTTGTTCAGGTAGTCCCTATGTTTTGCTACACACTCAGTAAATTACCATGTGGCTCATGAGTATTTATTCAGCTCATGAATATTTAAGCAAGAAGTAGAAACATAATGGATATACAGTCTGATCGTAGCTGTCTGAGGTATGCCTTCACGTACACTTGGAAGAAACTAATTTTGTTTCTGCTAAACCTGTGAAGATACATTTCCCTTCACAGTCAAGATTAGGATGAGTAACAAGATCATGAGGCTTTTCCCAAGAGTTTTGTGCATTAATAATGGAAAACTAGCTTAGCTGGGGCCAGCAAGATGGCTCAGCAGGTAAAGGTGCTTGTTGCCAAGTCCCCATTACCAAACCCACACAGTAGGCGTAGAAAGCCAAGTTCCCAAAGTTGACTTCTGCGCTCTACAAGTGTACTGTGGCACACGGAAGAAAGAAAGGAAGGAAGAGAGAAAGAGAGAGAGAGAGAGAGAGAGAGAGAGAGAGAGAGAGAGAGAGAGAGAGAGAGAGAGAGAGAAATCTGAGGCAGACTGTCATGTAGCTTAGGCTGGCCTCACAACCTGAGTCGAGCTGAAGTTCAACCTGGACTTCTGATCCTCCCACCTCAGGTGCTGGGATTCAAGGCTGGAATTACATGTGATTTATGGAGTGCTGGGTATGGAATGCTGGGCTTCCTGCATGCCAGGCAAAGACTCTAGCAACTAAACTACCAGCATGCATGCTTGTCCTTTTTAAAAATAGAAATATATCAACTTTTATGCCAAGTAAATAAAGGAAAAATAGAGCTATTCATAACCACACCACCTAAAAGAACAGCTTTCCATATCCAAAACAACTACAGAGCCTGCTCTGTATGCCACTTCCATCCTGCAATTTAAGGGCGAGGGGTTTCCCTGTCTGCGACATCTGCTCCTCGTCACTGAGCAGCATTGGTCTGGAAACCCTCACAGATCCTGTGCGGAAAGCTTTGGTATTGAATGCCTGTGTTTGTTGTTACTTTCTGTTGATGTTAATATTGGGAAACCCTGCAGAGATCACCCTCTCCAGCACCGTCTCTCGATGACTTCCCCGACTGTTTTCTAAGGATGGATCCCTCCACAGACAATAAGCAGAGAGATTTCTTCCATG
>NW_022196905.1:31447685-31479557 GCF_008632895.1 Mastomys coucha | reverse complement strand
GCACACACACGCACAGGCAAACACAGAGAAAGAGAATGGGAAAGAAAGTAAAGAGAGCCAGGAGCCCCTCAGCATCCATTCCTGGCCCTGGTCCCTTCCTCATGTCCAGATGCCTTATGTCCATGTGTCTTGGGTGGTTACCAGTTCGTTCCTCTCATCCGCCAGCAGGGTGTTCCTGTCCTCCAGCTTCCGAATCACTGAATTCAGTTCAGCAATTTTCAGTTGAAATCGCCTCACATCTCGCTCGTCCATATGTTGATCCTAAAAATAAAAACTTTGAAGAAGCTCAAATGATTCCATGGAGGCTCTGAAGATCCAGTGATGACACAACGAAGGCAGCCCTGTCTAGAGGACCATGTGCTCAACAAGGAGGCAGGCAGACAGACACACCTGTTCCACCCTGCTGGGGACACTTGACCTCAACCTGTCTGAGACTGAAAACCTTCATGTGATTCAAACACCAGCCCAGGAGGATGAAGTTGAAGGTCCTACCCACACTGCAAACTTATGAAGACCCACTGGGTGTGGCTACGGTTTCTAGAATATGCTAGTATATTTCTCCACATCAGACTCAACTCTGAAACATCAGCACCTAATGCGCATTCAAAACAGAGTATTCATGACATTAGATGAGGCAGAGAGGAAGAAGCAGAGAACGGGAGGGCAGGCTTTCTTCAATTGCCTATTTCTGCTAAGGGCCTGGTAGTTGCCATCCACAAGACACACACACACACACACACACACACACACACACACACTTGCCCTGGCACTTTGGGGATACCCTACTGGTCTCCAGGCCTCTGACTTGCCCAGGGGCCTCCTTGCAGAGCCCTGGCTTTGGACCCTGCTCTCTGAGACCTCCATACATTTTTTGCAACTCCAGCCCAGCAGGCTCAGCCAGACAAATATCTTCTCAGTGCTGGGTCCTGGGCCTGGCACACAGCGAATATCAGTATCTCCCTCTTTTCCTTGCTCCCTCCCTCCCTCTCTCCCTTTCTTCCTCTCTGCTTCATCAGACATCATGAACATCCTGGTGGGAAGGATGCAGGGAGGAGGGGAATGTGAGAGGGTAGGAAAGGCCAGAGAAGAGCCAGCAAGCTGAGTAGGACAGTAGGACAGAGGAATGATGTAGTTAAGTGTTCTTCTTTCTGGCTAGCAGGAGACACATCCCTCACCTGGCCACCCATAAGCTCCGCCATGTCACCAATGCCAGGAGGAAGCTCCCTCTTTGGGCTGCTGTGGTGGCGTTCTGCCTCCTTGACCTGGACCAACTGCTCATCCAGAGCCTCCTTCTGTAATAGCAGCCGTTGGGTCTGCCCAGCTTGCACACCAAGCTCTTTCTCCAGAGCCAGGATCACCCGCTCCTTTCCTTTGATCTCATCCATCTGGTAAAGGAAAAAAAAAAAGGCCATCAGGTGTGGGCTCAGGACCAGGGGGGTGGTCACTACCAGATTCTGGATTGATTCACTGAACTGGGAGTGATGTGGAGTCAGGTAGCCAGTCTGCAGCACAGAACCTCTAGTCTCACAAACACTGAAGACACAGCCCTAGGTCTTAGGATCTACAGAGTTATGGACACTTCCCACTGCAAGGATGCAACTGCATCCCCTAAAGCTCCCCTAACCCATCAGCTCCCTATCAGCCCCGAACAGGCCAGCCCATCCTGCTTTCTCTCAGATGCGTTTCTTCCAGAGGTGGCTGCTCCTGCCACCTACTCACTTACCAAGACATTCCTGGCTGGCTGTATCCTACATGCAACTGATGCAGAAATGTATGTCCCCAGTCCTAACTTCCCTCTGAATCCCAGAGTCAAAGAACTACTAGCCACATAAACCCTGCTTGGCCTGCAGTGGACTCCCCTCTTAGGGTACAGAGAGACACTTAACCCTTGCTTACTCCAGTGCAGTCAAATCCAGCCTTCCCTGGAGCAGCACACCCAAAGGGGACAGAGCTTAGCATGGCAGGCCAGACAGAGCAGGGAACCACACTGAAAGGTTTGCAGAGGAACCCAGACTGTCCTTCAATTTACTCATGTGAAACCAACCATTAGGGAAGTATTTCTGTGAGGACACGGCCCTGGCTAGAGTGTCACCCAGAATCTACATCTTCTCTAAGATCTCTGGATGTGTTGGGGTTTTGTTTGTTTAGTTTGTTAACAAAGACAGCTGCCACACCATCACAGAACAAATAACCGTGGGCAACCCAGGAGCTAGGAACAGTGGAAAGGACCCTCGTCCAGAGCCTTCAAGACCACATGGTCCTGGTGACACCTTAGGTTTGGCATCCTAGGGCTCACTCTGGAACTAAGAGTCCTAAGTAAGCTCAAAGCCCAACCCCAGGAGACCAAAAGGACTTTTTTAAAGCTTTCGGGTCTGATCATTGGGGAGTTTCCTGTCAACTACAGATAGAACCTGTGCTCTTCCTAGCAGGTCATCAGCTCTACAAGGCATAGGTCTGTATTCCCTTCAAAGTCCTGTGGAATAGACCTGGTTCACCCAAGACCCACAAGTGATCTCAGAGAGAGGCAAGTGTGCCCTGATTGGCAGAAGAACCCTGGTGGCTCCTCCCAACCCTCTCCTCCTCTCCACACTGAAAGACTGGTTCTGGAAGAGAGAGCCCCAGGATGTGCAAAGACAATGGAAATCACAGTTGGGACAGCAACCTACCTCGGTCTTTAGAAACTCTGTGAGCTCCACTGTTCTGCAAAGTTTGGAAGGTTCAAAAGTCAGAGGCAGAGGCCACTACTGCCACACCCAGTCTCACTGTCATCCTTGGCACCTCTAGCAGGTGAGCAGTGTCCCCCAAATGCTATGCTAGCCTGCTGAGTCAGAGCATGGCTTTCCTTCGATATCGGATCTGTGCAGATACAATGATGGACATGAAGGTAACACCCACAGCTTAGGATGGGCCCCAAATCCAAGACTGGTGTCTTTAGGACAGGGAAGGGTACAGACATGGAGAGATGTAGGGGGTGAAGGCAGAGACTAGATGGAGTGAGTCAGTCACACTCCAAGGAGCTTCAAGAACAGGTAGCTGCCATCAGAACCTGGAGGAGATGGGGGCCTTCCCCAGAGCCTATGGAGGGAGCATGATGCTGATGTGGCCTTGATATTGGACTCCTATTCCCGAGAATCGTGAGAGATGCAACTGTGAAGATGGAGATGAGTCTGGGTGGCAGGGTGGCTTGGGGCCTGGTCTACGTGGGGTTCTCAGGCAGCTTGCCTTACAGAGAGAACCCAGGGCACAAGGTCTTCTTCAGAGGGAGCCTGACATGGGAGCTAAAGAGCAGCCATAACAGGACTGGAGATGGGCAAAGGACATGGAAGAGCCAGAACAAAGGCCCATTTGTCAGATGCCATGTATGCACTTGGTGACCCTCTCACTGGGGCATCGTCAGTTGGTGAGGGTCCCTGCTCTTTGCCTCCTGAGACCTTCCAAGTACTCAGCCCAAAGAAAGATTCAAGGGGAATGGTGACTTCCATGTCTTTCACTAGACTGAGTAGCCCAAGACAGCGGCATCCAGCATCCCTCTAGCTTCTGCCTGGAGACCAAATGTCAGTGGGTTACATTTTCATCCAGTCCCCCTAGTCTTGCAGCGATGTCAACTAAAGGTGAAGAGGGGGGTCACATGGACAAGGGAAGCCCCAGCCCCAGGCCTTCCTGGTCCCCACATCCAGCTGTACCAAAAGCCACTCTGGTTCTCTAATAAGCAGAGGCAGCCAATATCTGCATCTGCATAACTTTCTGCTGGTCCCCAGGCCCTGCAAAAAAAACAAGCCTAAGTCTATATGCCTGCACTTGGCTGGGAGTAGGGGGACACTCCCAGCAAAGTGTCTGGCTTCCTAGGGTGAAGAAATGACTACCCTTGATATAACTCAACTTCATGGAGCCAAGGCACAGAGGTTGGAGCATGGGTGATGTTCCCTTTATCTTCTCCTCTTCCTGGGTCATGCGAGATGGGCCTTGGGTAACTACCTACTCTGCAGGTTCAGGTTTTCCATCCAATAGGCTGCTGCAGGATGCAGACAGGAACAAGAAGCTACAAGCCGTCCTGCCCTTTACCAACCCTTTTCCTCGCTGGCTGAGCTCTGCTGGTGATGACAGTGACTTGTTCATTCCTCCTCTGCTGGATGCTTAGATTCTTGATTGGTTCAGAATCAGCACAGAAGACAGCAGCATGCTATGCTATAGCTACTTGACAAAGCCCCTGCTGTGTGTGCATTCCCTTCTCTGTATTGCTTAACCTCTTGCTGGAGGTGTCTGCTGAGGCTTCAGGCACTCAGCTAGGTCTGCACGGGGAGGGCCGTACAGTTGCTCAGAGAGCGACAGACCTCAGGAGAGAGTTCCTGCACGGTGCAGTTCTGTGTAGCTAGCTACAACATGATCTCAGTCACCCCAGCATTTGCCGAGTTTTGCTCAGGTATCTACAAGCTCTGTACAGGCCGATCACAGCCTTGGATAACTTTGAATGGATGCACCCACCTGATGCAAACAAGAAAGCATTACCAAGCCCCGGCCCCCAGGGGAGCTGCTTTGGGCCCTCCCCTCACAGACCCACCCTGCAGGCAGCTTCTGCTCTGTCCTCCAAGGCCAAGGCCGCTTCTCTCTGTCCTCTTCCCCCTTCTCCTGCGTGGTAGGGAGTAGTAGAGATACCACTCTCTATTTAAGCAATCACTGGAGGTTTAAGCTAAGGACTACAGAGTCGCACCATAGGGTGGCTTCGCCCTCATGTTTGGGTCGACATTTTCTACTGGCACATGTCTAGAGTCCACCCAAGTTCTTGTACACACCAGATAGGCATTCCTGTACACCATTCCTTTAACTGAATATGCCATTATTCACATTATTATTAACTTCCTATTTACACAGCAGTTGTTCTTTGTCCTTCGTGCTGAAGGGCTGACCTTCCTGTAGGCACTTCTTTAATGGGGTTGGTTTCTCTGTGCTCAGGGAACTACAGATGTGATCTGTTTACTTCTGCCCTCTCTTGCCTGCTTGTCACACCTGAACTTCTATGACCCTTTCTTCTTACCGTCTTCTGGTTCCTCAACTTATTTCTTCAATTAGCTTTCAGCTGAGCCTTTGTTTCTTTGTTGTTTGTTCTGGATCAAAGTCTCACACCTCGGGTTAAGATGGGAGGATTTACAGCACTGTGAATCTGCTCATGGCCCAGGTCTCAACATCCCTGGTCAGACACCTTCCCTGTGCTGGGAACACTGCTGTCCCTTATTTAAGCAGTCACTGGAGGTTTAAGCTAAGGACTACAGATAAACCTACGTGCAACTTCCTAGGCACTCTCTCCTTTCCTGCCTTAACATCTTTTGTGCCAGCTGAGCTCTCATTCTTTGGAAAGTATGTTGCTCTCATCCTCCCCTTTCAGAGAGTGCCCTGGCTGGGTCTGAACTCCCACACCAGCAGGCTTGTTCTGATTGCTTTGCTTCACAACCCTCCCATGTGTGGGACACAGGGTTTCCAGTAATTTCTTGGGACTACTGGTCTTTTTAACTGAGCCACTCCAGTGACTGTAGGAAGTGTCCTGGCTATAAATATGTCATAGTAGAAGCAATTCCTTATAGACACCACACTGTCCCAGTGCTGTTTACTGAAATGACATCTTTTCCCTCCTGCACCCATGTCTACAGGTCTCTTTCTAGACCCGCCTGTTCCAACTTGTGGACAGGACACTCATCTAGCAAGCAGGAAGCTGCGTGCATACACACACACATACACACACACACACACACACACACACACATACACACACACATGCTCGCACACACAAAGGCACACATCCTCCATTCCAACCCCTTTAAAGGTTTAGTACTAACCTAGAATCTGTTTGCCAATGCCCGAGCTGCACAGTGATACCCTCCAAACACAAACACCATCTTCATATGTCTGCCACTTTTGTCTACCCCCAAAAGTTCATCACAGCTCAGCTTAACCACTGACACTGCCACACGGAAGAGCAGGGACAGTCACTGAACCCTCCCTGAATACCCAGCCATTCTTCCAAGTAGCACACAATTCTGCCCTAACAGAACTTGGTGTTAGGGCCTCGGGGAGGAGTTTGACATACAGGCGTGTAACTGAAAGTGTCTCCATTTGCACAGGCATGGAGAAGCCACCATCCATGCTGTGTACAGACCCTCCAGTGCAGCTGTATTACAGTTACCCAGACTCTTGCCACGACCCAAACTCATTGGGTCCCCTAGATGATAATCTGGGGAATCAAACTGATCTGTCTGTCATTGGGAATATGAGGATGGGTAAGACAATGCTTAGTCATACACACACACTTCCACACACACCCTTGCTAACACACACACACACACACACACACACACTCACACACCCCAGAGGGAAATTCTCACAATAGTCCATGAAAACAAGTCCGCTTGACTTCTGGGAAGCTGCATTTCCCTTCCTGGACATTCTCATCAATGAAAGCTCTTTACCTGGCTCTCCCTTACCCCTTTTCAGCAAGGCTGTTAGGCCTGGTAGGATTCCTGCACAACTTGCCTGACAGTTGTTCCTGGAGCCTTGTTTTTCTGCTTCTTAAAAGTTTTCTCCTTTCCAGCTGTCCATGGCTACTACACAGAAATGAAAGGTATTTTGTGTCTACTTTGTATCAGAGCTTGAACAAATGTGTCTGTAAGTTCTGAGAAGTCATGGGATTGATGACCTTGTAGGAGAGGCTGAGGCCACTGTGTGCCTCCCTTTTGCCATTCTGTGCCAACCACTGTTTGAGGTCATGGCTCTGAAAATGCCATCTTGGGAGCAGGGACTGGGACTCATCAGACACAGAACCCAGTGGTACCTTGGCTTTCTCATTTCGAAAACCACCATTACCCAGTCTATGCTAAAAACAGCCTGGAGCAAGTGGAACAGGCTGGGAACCCTGCAGCATCTCGACATCATTTGCATATAATTAGGCTCCCCTTCACCCAACCTTTAGAACTTACTTCTTCCAGGTCTTCTGTATATTGTCTCCCTGGCTAGTGCAATGCTGAGCAGAAGAAGTGGTAAGGGTCACGTTGGCTTGGTCCTGACCTTGAGTGGGAAACCTTAACTGGTTCATCATTATGACAAACATTGTTAGCAAATTTCCAAAAGAACAATTTATCAGATTAGAGCAACTCCATTTTAATCCAGACATGCTAAGAGTCTGCCAGTAAGCTGAATTTTAAAGTGTTTTGAATGCATCGACAAGAATGGCCACATGGGGTTTAGTCCTTTATTACATTGTCAGATTGAAGTCTACACAGGCTGTGAGCGTGGTGGCCTCTATGAGTGGATCTCTATGAGTTTGAGGCCAGCCTGGTCTACATAGCAAGCTCCAGGCCAGTCAAGGCTACAAAGTGAGGCCATCTCAAAATACCATAGATAGATAGATAGATAGATAGATAGATAGATAGATAGATAGATAGATAGACAGACAGACAGACAGACAGACAGACAGACAGACAGACAGACAAGGACGGGTGGGTGGATGGATGGATGGATGGATAGATAGATAGATAGATAGATAGATAGATAGATAAAATAAAATGCTCTGGTTTTAAATCAGTAAATACTAAGCAGATCTTTACATTCTCATAGTTAAGTTAACCTGGCTCACAATTTATTAGCCTTCCCAAGGAGACCTGGTCTTTCTTGGTTAATATTTAATTAACATTCTTTTTTTTAAGATTTATTTATTGCCGGGCAGTGGTGGCACATGCCTTTAATCTCAGCACTTGGGAGGCAGAGGCAGGTGGATTTCTGAGTTGGAGGCCAGCCTGGTCTACAGAGTGAGTTCCAGGTCAGTCAGGGCTACACAGAGAAACCCTGTCTCAAAAAACCAAAAAAAAAAAAAAAAAAAAAAGATTTATTTATTATTATACATAAGTACACTGTAGCTGTCTTCAGACACACCAGAAGAGGGCATCAGATCTCATTACAGATGGTTGTGAGCCATCATGTGGTTGCTGGGATTTGAACTCAGGACCTTTGGAAGAGCAGTCAGTGCTCTTAACCGCTGAGCCATATCTCTAGCCCTTAATTAACATTCTTATAACTAAGTTCTTAAGAGAGAATGCTCCCTTCCTAGTTCTTGTCACTGCTTTGGAATCTGGCTGGTGCTAGCATTATAAGGACTCTATACCTTCCTACTTCTTGGATGCATTTGCATCTGTGTGGGCTAATCCTGTAGAAGACACACCTCTGGATGTGTCTATGAGGATGTTTCAGGGGTTTAGTTAAGGTAGGACCGCCATAGCGCCATAGCATTAACCAGTGGCAACCCCACGGTGGAGATCCGGGCTGAGTCAACACAAGTCAGATGAGTACTAGTATTCATCTCTCCTTGTTTCCAGGGACTGTGAATGCAGTGTGAGCGGCTGCTTCCTGCTCCTGCCACCAGGCCTTCCTCACCAGGATGGACTGCACCCTCAGCCTGAGAGACAAATGAGTCCTGCCTTCCTCAGGAGGCTTCCTGTCAGGTGCTGGATCACAGCAGCCAGCCTAGGAGCTGATGCAATAAGGATTCATTAGTTCCTCCGTAAGTGGAAGACTTTCCTGTGAGGGCGCCAGGCCTAGGCTCTTCTTATGTGTGCAAGTAACTGCGAGCTGCTCCCTGCACAGCTATGGGACATTCTATCCTACAGTGTTGATCTTGATGGGCTAGCTGCCACTTCCTCTAAGTACACCTTGACTGTTGATCTACACTACCCAAAGTGTCTTCAGTGTCAGCATCCCTTTCTCCTGTGACTTACCCCCATGACTCCACCCACCCCGTGACGTAAAGCCTCTATCCCCTCATACGGATTGTGAACACTGTATCAGCTTACCAATTTTAACTCATTTCTGTACTTGATTTGTTTACTGGTTTCATCTTCAGCAATTCTTGCTCTTTATGGTTTCCCTTGCTCTATTACCATTGTGTGTTTATATGGCAATTGTATTGGAGTGTGGGTAGCCATGTGCCGTGGTATGTCGTAATCAGTTCTCAACTCCCACCAAGGGTTCTCCGGGATCTCAGTTCATCAGGCTGACGCAGCAAGTGGTTTACCCACTGAGCTACCTTGCCAAACCCCTTCTGGGAAATCAGGTGTCTGTTTGTCTGACAAGGCGGCTCAAAATATGGTTGCTTCCCAGTATGTCTTTCATCTACAGCATGCTTTGCTCTGTGGACTGATGCAGTTAGCACTGGGAAGCTTCAGTCTGGAGGGCGGATGACTTTTGATTCAAGTGTGCGATGTCACCTCCCAAAGAGCAACACTGTGGGCGCGCGGGCGGGTCTGTGTGCTCAGAGAGGTTCCTCCCCAGCTCCAGCTAGGGATCTGTCTCTTCCTCCTCCTAGTCTTTGAAATATTTATTACACATATTTTAGGCTTGCCTGCCAAACCCTTCACTGTTAAGTGCTGCTCCTGTTCATGGTCAGTGTGACCTTTTGACTTAGGTCCTTCACTTCTGTGTCACCAGGCTGGCCACACTCAACGTCTCCGTATGTTGCACCTGACTCAGCCCTCCGCCTTCGCAGTGGCTCTCCTAAAAATCACCACTTCATGCAGTCTGATAATCTAAGCTAGCTGAGGTGTTAGGACGCTGGGCCACCCTGCTGCAGGCTGCCCAGGCTCTTGAGGGGCACACAGCTGTTCGTCACAGTCCCATATGTGTACAGAGCCCTATCTCCTGTGTCTGCTAGGACTGTGGGAGGTGACGCTGTGCCCTGCAGGCCTCCACGGACCTTCCACATCCCTTCAGTGACTAAGAAGAATATTACCAGCCATATCACACTGAAGGTCTGATCTCAGAAGCTAAGCAGGGTTGGGCCTGGTTAGTACTTGGATGGGAGAAGAGAATTACCAGGGTGAGTTGATCCAGTCTGAGCACTGCTCCTCCTTGTCACCGCTGAGATGGCTCAAAGTTCCTCTCACCTCGTAATCAAAACCTCCACCTGCTCAGACTTAGAACACAGGCTAGGACTAGTGGCGATTGGTGTTGGGAAGGTCTCCTTCCCTCATGAGTGGGGGTCAAATAAACTTAACAGCTCTTACCCCACTCCCACTTTTTAAATTCTGATTTTTTTAATTTATTTTTTACTTTTTTTTTAAATTAATTTATTATTTACTCACTTGGCACTTTCCATTTCCCCGTATGTTGCAGCCCTGGGTCTCACCCAGATGTAAAGCCCACTCCAGTCCAAGTGCATGAAGGGCTGTATCTCCTACCTTTCCTTCTGCAGCTGAGGTCCTCTTACAGCACCTCAGTCCCACATCCACAAGCCCCACATAGAGACGAGGAAACTGCTCCTGATGATTTACAAATCTTCCCAGAACCATACCCTAGGAGAAACCTGCCACCCTAACCCTACTACCACCCTGGGACAGCCAGGACTTTGCAGACGACCTCCAATCCTGCCTGCCTGGAGCATGTGCCTGAGGGAAGGAGTGCTGTGGGGAGAGACTTCACGTACCAGTCTGCGGATGTCACGTTCGCACTCCCGCTTGATGCGATGCACCTCATCCTGATGTGCCTGGTACGCAGCGCGCAGGTCCGCGGCTTTGGCCTTGTCTGCCTGCATGCAGTTGCTGAGTGCCTCTTCCGCCTGTTTGCGCGCAGCCTTCAGCTCCAGGATCTCCTGTTGCAGCCGCTGGCGTTCGCCATCAAAGGTCCTGCGCGCCTCCTCGCGCGCGTCGGCCAGCAATGCAGTCTTGACTTTGTCTGCGGCGCCATCGCGCAGCACATTCAGCGTGGCCTGCAGCCGCTGCAGCTCACCTTCCTTGATCTTGGCGGTCCGGGCTGCCTCCTGCTCGTGCTGCCGGATGAGCGCCTCGCGCAGCGCCTGCAGTTCCTTCGTCTTCTCCTCGTGCAGCTTGGCCTTGAGTTCCGAGATGTAGGCCGTGTGGCGACGCTGCTCCTGCTCGCGCTCCAGCTTGGCCTCCTGCAGACGCTCCCGCAGCTTCCCTACCTGCAGCCAGAACGGTGGCCAGGGTTAAGGTCAGATCCTTCGAGGATAGCCTCAGCTCCATACTCTTCCTGTCTCCACCCTCTAGTTCCCCTGCAGGCCACACCCACAGCTCAGCCCACCACCCCAACCCCATTCCCATCTCCCTTTCCACAGTATTTTTTTATTTCTCTCTGGAGACACAAACCTTGAGGACGTTTCTGTTCTAAACTGTATGAGAAAGGACAACAAACTAAAGACAGAACAGAGAGGGAGATTCTAAACTGTGTGGCCGGTTTTTTTAGTGCCCATGGGCAGGGAGCTTGAGCCAGTGATGGTTGGCACCACTATTACCTTATGCCAGAGGGTCTTGCAGACCTGTATGGGATTAGATGCAAAATAGCTGCCCTGAGGCAGATGCATGAGACCAGTATCTCCTGACATCACATGCAATCACAGAAACAACACGTGGCACTATCCATCACCTCCCTCAGAGCCGGAACTGGAGCTCTCCTGGTGAATTTAGTGCCAGGGCATCAAGACTCAAACAGTCCATAGACGCCTTAAAGACAGCACCCTCCGAACACAAGGACCACTGCAGCTGAGTCGGGTCCTGCTCCAGCCTCACTGCCCCAGACAACTGTAAGTGCTATGGTCTCACTGTAAATCTGACAAGGTTTAGAATTGTTTGGAATTGGTGAGGAACGCATCTAGATATGTCTGAGGCCATTTCCTGAGAAAAATGTGGGAAGAAGACTTTCTTGCCCTGGAGAGGACCCAGGAGCTGGGGACCTGCTCATGCACAGCGGAGAACGCAAGTGCTTCCCTAGGTTCAGCTGTGCAGGCACTGAGGCTACAGTAGCCATGGATCCAGGTCTACTCCAACTAGAAGCAGACCTTGGCATAATCCATGTGGCCTTACAAGGATGCAGAATACAAGAGTGATGGGTTTTCACCAGAAAATTTTTAAGGGAAGTCTGGGAAGCCAGGCAATGCATAGCAAGGCAAGAGTCCCTTCAAAGAACTGCTGTCTTAGTTAGGGTTTTACTGCAGTGAAATGACACCATGACCAAGGCAAGTCTTATAAAGGACAACATTTAGTTGGGGACTGGCTTACAGGTTCAGAGGTTCAGTCCATTATCATCAAGGTAGGAGCAAGGCAGCATCCAGGCAGGCATGGTGCAGACAGAGCTGAGAGTTCTACATCTTCATCTGAAAGTTGCTAGTAGAAGACTGACTTCCGGGAAGCTAGGGTGAGGGTCTTAAGCCCATGCCCACAATGTCACTCTGACTCCAACAAGGCCACACCTCCTAATAGTGCCACTCCCTGGGCCAAGCATATTCAAACCATCACAAGCACTATGCCAGCAACATGTGAAACCTAAGGGACAACACAGACTTCAGGATGTCTGAGGTGCCAGGAATGTGAAACGTCTGCTGAGAACAAGGCAACTGTTGGCAACAAGGCAAGCCAACCTGGGACACAGCTCATGGGAGTGGGGCTGCCCAAGGCCCTCAGAGCTCACGCTAAGACACCGTGTGCTAGACGTGGAGCTACAGGATTACATGTTTGCCCTTCAGAAGTTCAGTCTGTTTTGCTTTGTTCCCCTGGCTCCTTTCATGGCTCTGGCCCATTATATTTGGGGAACATATAGGTAAGAGCTCATAGCTAAGAGATTGCCTTGAGTCTCACACAGAGACTTTAAACATGGACTTTTAAACACTTTTGGAAGTGTTAAGGTTTTGGAGACTCATAGACACAGACTGAATGCATTGCGCATCATGAGACAAACAAGGATGAGCTTTAGGGGCGTCCAGGATGGAATGCTATGGTTTAAAGGGAGGTGTCTGCATGCCAGACTGACAAAGGATAGACTTCAACATCAACTTAACTATGTTCTAGACTCACCCTGGAGATGAGGATTCTGGGAGTTGCCTGTAAGGATGTCTCTGGAGAAGATTACGTAAGGGGAAGGGCCCACCCTGCAGCTGGAGGGTACCGTTCTATGGGCGGGGGCAGGGGGGGAGCAGATGAAATAAGATGGAAGAAAGGACTCCAGCTAGGCTCCAGCAAGTCCCCTTTGTCTGCTTCTGTGATGGGAACTGTTGGTTCTGCTCTGCCTCACCTCCCCAGGTGTGATGGATGAGTCCTTTGAGAAGGCGGGTCAGAATCTGTTTATGTCAGAATCTTTGTTGTCCCAGGATCCAGAAAAGTAACTAACACACGGGTGTCAGCCTTGAGGCTTCGTGAACTGTAGAAGACCCGGCTCACCCTGCAGCTGTCTCACTAGAAGTAGGCACTTCCCTCACACATGAAAGTTTGTTACTGAGGCAGTACAAAGCCTGTAACTGGACCTTGGTAGAACTGGAAGTGGTGTTGTGATCGGTAGAAATTAGTAATGCCACATTTACGTGCCACTCCCTGCCATGACCCCCTCCAGGACACAACCGGACTATATCCCTCACTTTTTGACCCAGGGGGGCACACCCTCCTGTGCTGCCCCCTGGTGTTGTAAGAGGTTCTCCTGACAAGTCTTGTCTACCATGAGCTTTGCCATGGGTAGGGCAGGCTGAGCAGGTAAGGGTGGTAGCAGGTGGTGACAGGTTCTGCCTTGGTGGTAGGGGACAGCACCATCATCATGAAGCCACCACAGTCACAGAGAGTGACTGGGCAAAGACAGCCTGGGTAGTGGAAGCACAAAGAAAGCAGAAAGCCAAGACAGCAACAGAAAGCGGCAGCAGGCTTCCAAAGCCAAAGGCCAGAGGCTGCAATTTCTAGGGGCTGGCAGTTTCAGGGAACTGTCAAGCGCAAAGAGCTAAGGGTCCCCACATCCAAGGCCTAAGAGCTATAACAGCAGCTACTGCAAGAGCCCAGGATCTTGACACCCAAGACCTGGGAACAAGACTCCCAGCCTACCCAAGGCCAACCAACCCATTGAGGCTGGGGTCAAGGTCTGACTCACTTCTGCAGACCAAGGCTAGTTCCAGCTTTGGGATGGATAGGATAGTCTGAACTGGTTGCTGTGAGATTGAATAAACCACTGTCGGGCTACAGCCAGAACCTATGGCCTTTCCTCCACCATCACAGCTCCCTCCCCATACTACCTCAGACTCTGGGCCTTTTCAGGCTTTGAGTTCTGCCCTGACAGCCAGACACTCATCCCATCCTGCCCCCAAATGACACTCAAATTGTCCATGGGGGCTGTTGAAAACTTGATGCTGTGCAAATCTGTTTGCTTCCTCTCCAGCCAGCAAATTCCTTAGGGCCAGCTCTAGGGTCTTCACAGGCCCAGCCTGGCCTGCATGTGCTGAGACCTCCCAGACACCAACTGAGGGGAGAGGCCTCTTCTGAGTCACCTCATGCGAATCAGGTGTCCCAGTTCACAGCAGACTGCATGCAGGACTCAGGACAGGGCCCTCAGTGAATGGGTGGTGGGAGGAACACTTGCCCCACATTCCTCCTTTGCTGTGAAGCCTTTAATTGCCTGTCTTCTGCTAACATGAGGACACCATTAGCATGACCCTGCTGGTTAGTATGATATTACGTTCAAAGACACTTAAATGAAATTGTGCAGTTCACATTTATGTTTTTCCTGCTGGCCTGGGGGATGTGCTACTGAGTTCTCTGAGAACAGACTTGTCTCAGTGACTAAACAGACAGTGACTAAACAGACAAAGCCCCATGCAGACCACAGGGGTTGAAGGAGACAGCAGCCAGGAGATGGCCAGACAAATATCCCAAGTCCCAGAGCTGAGAGGCAGCTTGGTGGTAGGAGACTCCTGAAGCTGGTCTTTGCTACTTTATGGGTTCTTTTCCCTTCCCTTTACCTCCTGACTTCACCCCACATCACTAGATGGGAGAAAGAGAGAGAGAGAGAGAGAGAGAGAGAGAGAAAGAGAGAGAGAGAGACAGAGAGAGAGAGAGAGAGAAAGAGAGAGAGAGAGAGAGAGAGAGATCTGAATCTAATTTCTTTCTTCTTGCTTCTTCTTTGAATATAGCTGGTCATTGCTCCTTTGTGGGTTCTGTTCCCTTTCCCTTATCCCTCTGGCTTCACCCCATATCACTAGATAGGAGAGAAAGAAAGGTAGAGGGAAAAAGAGAAAGAGAGCCAAGTAATTTCCTTCTTCTTGTTTTTCCTTTGAGCACCATGTCTAACAAACCACAACCAACCCCCCTGAGCCACCAACAGCCACCAACCCCAATTATTGGGGCTCTAACATTGATATACCCTCTGAAAATTTCCCAGAATTCCAAACACACATAATTGTAGAAACTATCTGCAGCTGGGCAAAACCATGCCTCTGCTAGAGCATGAGGCAAATCATAATCAGTTACTGCAAAGCAGCCCTATATCCCCACACCTGGGATTAAGACAAAAACATAGTCTTATAATATTTCTGAAGGTTTTTGTTGTTGTTGTGTTGTTGTTGCTGTTTTTTAAGAAAACAATTCCAGGACTAGAGGGATGGCTTAGTAGTTAAGAGCACTGAGTGCTCTTTCAGAAGTCCTGAGTTCAATTCCCAGCAACCACACCGTGGCTCATGACATCTGTAATGGAATCTGATTCCCTCTTCTGATGTGTGTGAAGACAAAGCACGCACACACACACATATGCATATATATATGTTTTCATATATATGTATATGTATATATATATGAAAACAAAATTCCAGAATTCTCACTATAGACTGTCTTCAACAGTATAGTACCTGCTGGACCAGGGCTAACCTGGTATGGAGGCTCAGTTATGTCTCATAAAACGGACAAGCTAAAGTCATAAATACTGGGGTCTTAGGATGGCATTAGAGTGGTAAGAAGATCTGTAATGAGTTGGATTGGTACAAAATGAGCACATTTGATTGAGTCTAAATCCTATTTGTGATAGTTAAGATTAACTATCAACCAGGCAGATGTTAGATGAGCCCTGGGCATGTTTTGGGGGGAGTTATCTTAATTACATTAAGTGAGATGGGAAGACCCTTATGCAGTGGGGAGCACCTGGCCAGGGGGTCCAGGGCTGCATAGCAATGGAGAAAGCAAGCTGAGCCCTGGTTCATACTAGCTGCTCTCAGCTTCCGATTGGGAAGGCGATGTGACCAATTCCCCCAGAATCCATCCTGCGGCTTTAACTTCTCTGCCGTGAGGGATCTCAGAGCGCCCCCCATATCATAACAGCTGCCACAGCAAAGACTGTGGCAGTGGGGTTTTCCCCTGTAGCTGTTATCTCAGCCATTTAGGACAGCCTTGAACTAGTTCATCTCCTGCAAGCTCAGAACAAGAGTTGGGAGACTTTAAGTCACTCATCCATGATCAGGAAGCCAGTCTGGCTGAACTGAGGAGGGAGGCCACCGGGTCTATGGACGAGAAAGCTGGAGTCCCATGACGGTACTGTGTTAACTATTCTCCTGAAGGATGTGAGTGCCCAGCCAAGCACTGTTCCAACAGTTCCAAAGCTTATACATGCCCTGCAAGGGCGAGGAAGCTCCTGTCACAGAGCCAGGCTCTTTATAGACGACTTGCCCATAGCCCCTACCGTGACCCCTATCTTGCAAGGAAGGGAAACTGAAACGTAAAGAATCTCGCAGCCCCACCAAGGTCACAGAAAGTGTGTGGTCGTGGTCTTCTCAGCTGCCTCCTGTACTCAAAGGGGCAGCTGAGGCTCAGGCATGGGATTATACCCTTTACAGCCCAGTGCTCACAGCCCAGGCTAAGGCGGCACCAGAGGCCCTACCACACCTTGCTCTTCTCCTGCTGGAACTCGATCTGGATGTTGGTCAACTTGGCCCGTAGCTCTTCATTGGCCATCTGCACAGAGTCAGTCTCCGTCTCGGGCTTCTCACCCTTGCTGCGGCCCTTTTTAGACATGTTTCCTCTTGGAGTGAGATGCTGAGGTCCTGAGGTTCACGCCCGCCCACCAGCAAGCACAGCTACCAGCTCTGCTGTGCTAAGCAGTCGTGCAGGGCTCCGCTCATCCTCTGTGCACACCATCACTGACGATTCTGTTCAGGGAGAAGAGAAACTCAGTAAACACACAGCAAGTGTCCCCCTAGCCTGAGCATCCCGGGGGTTAAACACTTTGCTACACTCTAAGAAGGCCTACCACTCACAAGCCTGGTCTATCATAGCTCACTGGAGCTACCATAAAATCACCTAGAAGATGTTACAGGCAGAGTCTCACCATCCTTGGGGTCTGACCGCCATCTCCAACCAACTCCTGAATGATGCCCCCAAAGCAACATATTGTGCCACACTGCTCTAGTCCTGGCCTCTTGAGGATGCAGGACCTCACCAGTGTTTCTGTGAACCACAGCATACAGACCTCTGGGCAGCTCGTAAGTGTTGTTTCTAAAGGAATCCCAGGGTCTCACTTGAAGTACATGGCAGAGGACAGGAGGCAGGAGGCAATGTGTGTGCACTGCACCCCACAAGACAGGAAGCAGGAGGCACTGTGTGTGCACTATACCCCACAAGCCAGTAACTCAGGACCAATGTCAGTGCTGCACTCTGAAACATATGGTTCATCCCCAGAGCTAACTGTTCCTCCTGTACAGAGCAAAATTCTGTCATCCATGTTACAGATGAAGAAACTCAGGCATGCACCAGCCAAGCACCAGGTTACACAGCTCATAATGCAAATTGGAGCTGACCTGATCATCCTGCTATTTCCAAAAGCAACACAGGACAAGCAACTGAGGTCTCTGAATGTGCAGGCTCTGGGACAGCAGACCTTGCCATCAAGGGCCCAGTCCAAACCCCTCCTGCTGCCCACCAACCAAGGGAAGCTCCAGTCAGGGCAATACCTGCCACACGGCCACAAAGTTGAAGTGCTGCCCAGTGGGGGTGGGGAGGACACATGAGAGGAAAGGATGGAGGAAGGAAGGAAAAGAAGATGTTAGGAGAAATGAACAAAATATATAGTTTCTAGTCCAACACATAAGAATTTTGGAGTCCAAAGATAGATAAACAAAATGGAAACAAGGAAAATTATTAGATCCATCAGAAGACTGACCTCATAGGGCAAAGCCATGTCCCACAGAGAGCCCGGAGCAGAGAACCACTTTCCAAGAATCAGCTCCAGTTCCTTTTGCATCAGGCCCAGCTCTCAACAAAATATCAAAGACTAGACCCAAACTTAGACAAAGTAATTCTGAATAACATGCAAAGGGCCTCAGTGAAAAAAAGCAAACAGTATGGCAGAACAGATGGTCTGTAAGTAGAGAAGAAAAATCCAGGAAAGGATAATGAGATGTCCAAGTTAAAAAAAAAAAAATACAAACGCACCACAGAAGAACTTAAACAAGCTTTCTACAAGCTCTTTGCAGGAGTGCACAAAGCTAAAGTGTCCATGAGCTCACAGGTGCATCAACAGTGTATTCCTGAACTGAAGAGAGTCTGTCTGTGAGCTCACAGATGTTAACACGGTGTCTTCAAACTGAGAAGCAATGGAAAACCAATGGAGAAAGAGACCAGACCGTCCAAGGGCAAATCAGTGAGGAGGTGGTGTATTAGCCAGGCTAATAGCTGTGCTCAAACACACCAAAAGCAACTTGAAGAGGAAAGGGTTTACTTCAGCTTATAGTTCCACATCACACTCCACTACTGATGGAAATCGGGGCAGGAAACTCAAACAAGGGAAGAGCCTGGAGGCAGGAGCTGAAGCAGAGGCTGTGGGGGAAGGCTTACTTACTGGCTTGCTCATAGGCCAATCTGGTGGGGACATCTTCTTAATCTGGTTCCCTCTTCTAAAAGGACTCTAGCTTGTGTCAGGTTGATCTAAAACTAGCCAACACAGGTGAGAATGGAAGAGTGAGAGAAGGAGTCACAGGACTCTGTGAAGCCGTCCGTGTGTGGGCTTCCCCCAACTAATAGCAGACACCCAACCATAGGTACACACATTGTACTTGCACTTGAGTATATCACAAGTAAGCTGCAGCTGACCAGAGATGAAGGAAAAGAAAATCCTAAAACAAAGCCAAGGAGAAATGCCTCGGCTATAGAGAAACAACGATAAAAATTCAGGAGATATCTCCATGGAAATGATGGGGGGTGGGAACCGGAGCAAAATACCGTTTAGAGGGGAAAGTCAACCTGCAATTCAGTCAACCTGTGACATTTTCAGAAGACTAGAAATAAAAGCAAAAGAATTGGCCAAGCTACACAGATCTCCCACTTTAAGGATACGAGAAAAGCCTCTGAGAGAGTGAGTGAGTCAAAATCCCAGTCTAGCTGGACATGGAGTGTGGTGTACACCTTTAACCCCAGCACTTGGGAGGCAGAGGCTAGTGAATTCACTCTGAGTTTGGGGCCAGTGATGGCTACAAGAGTTCCAAACCAGCCAGTGCTACACAGTGAGACTGTCTAAAACAAAAACAAACCAACAAACAGTCCTCAGACTAAACAGGAGCACAAACAAATGAAAACCAGATGATATTGTAAAACTATGATTTACATTTAAAGAAGAGCTCTAGAGAGGGGATAAGTAAACACCGGAAAAACTTGAGGTTTCTATTCTTAACTGATCTGACAGATACCGGTTTGCTAGAGCAGAAAGAACTTGCAACGAATGCTTGCAGCTCCAGCTGGGAGAAGGAGGGGCAGAGAGCCAGACCCCCACAACATACTAAGGAAGTAGGACCCATGCAGATGCTGTAGTGTACTGTTCATCCAAACTGTACTTAAGACAGCTTCTAAATACATGTTCCGAACTCTGGGCTACTCCTGAAACAGTTTTGAGAGAGAGGAACAATGAGTTCCTCTTAAAACGGAAACATTAAGCTACAAAAGACAGAAAAAGAGCAGAAGACAAAATCAGTTACTAAGAAGACTTAAGGAATCCAGGATAATAATTAACTGGGCAGACAGCAGCCAAGGACACCAGCTCTAATTCAACCACACAGAGCACAGCGGCGTCACAGCTGGCCGCTGCCCCAGGCTGGGGTCAGGAAACTGCACGTGAGAACCAGGAGAAAAATGGCAACAATAGTATCTGAATTCACACTGCCCAAAACGTTAGCTCTGAGCACCCAGCACTCACACTTTGCACCATGCAATGCCTGCAGAGGCTGCAGGGAACACCGTGGCTCCATCTCACTGCTGTTGGATTGCCTGCTCTTCTTCAAACAGGACAGTTCCAGTAAGGAAACAAAAGCTTTTAAGATGTTCCTACCATCATTGTTCAGCACGTGAATATCAAGTTAGTGTCTAAGTCTCTGAGTTTTGTGGTGTTAGACTGTTGGATTTTTAATAATCGTATCTGGGGCTAGTGAGATGGCTGAGTGGATTAGGATGCCAAGCTTAGTCTCTGGGACCCGCGTGGTAGAGGGCAAGAAGTGACTCCTGCAAGTTGTCCTCTGACTTCTAGGCATGTGCACACATACTATAAATAGATAAATAAACATAATAAAAATTTTCTTAATTGCTGTCTGTGTTGTTAACATTTTTCATAATAAATTCAATGGATTTTGACTCATGACTAAGGCAGAATTCACAACAACTTCTGAAGTGGCCCTAAGCATGCTTTTGTTATTCGGTATGATATATTTATTTATGCAAAGTGGCATTTGAAGCTTTGAGGATTACAAAATCAAAATATTAGTCAGCTCTGAAATATATTAGAGGTATTCTACTCCATCTCTTGGTATCAAATATTCAGACAATATTTAATTCCTTATGTAAAAATAAAAAGCCCATCCTTCTCATTAGTATGCAAATCTGCTTTCATTTTAAGAAATGCCAAAATTATAGGAACATAATAGAATTGTTTTAAGGCCGGGCAGTGGTGGCGCATGCCTTTGATTTCAGCACTCAAGAGGCAGAGGCAGGCAGATCTCTGTGTGTTTGAGGCCAGTCTAGTCTACAAAGTAAGTTTCAGGACAGCTAGAGCTATATAAAGAAACCTTGTCTCAAAAAACAAAAAGAAAAAAATTATTTAAAAGTAAATATCATACAACTTATCAGGAAACATTTGATTTGTGTGCTTATACCTTTAAACTTGGATTCATGTGAAAATTACTCCAGCAAAATAGATCACAAGTGGAAAAAGCTTTAGAAGCACCCCATGGAGACAGAAACTGCCAGAGTGGAGTCGGAATAAGCCCCAACCATTTGTTGACGACCACCAAGCAATGACTTTTAAGACTCTCTCGTGTGCAAAGCTGGCCAATACATTCATTGTTAACTGGGGAGTTGGTTTGAATTCATACCTGGTCACAGAGGAACCAAATGGAAATCAGGAAGTCAAGGCCCTGCTGGCAGGGCCTCCAGGATTAGGACAACTCCACTCGTGGGAGCTCGTGAATATTTATGGGCGGGTCTCCCTCCCACCCACTGCCCTCACCAGCATCTCTTTGATGATCATGGGAACAGTTACAGCCAGCAAGCTCTCTGTAAGGCTCAAATAACTGAAGCTAAAAACGACTGTCCCATTCCCATAAGAAGAAGCACTCCACATCATACTCTAAGGAGGAGAGAGGGAGAGAGGGAGGGAAGAAGGGTGGCTGGGTGGGCCATAAAGGGGTGTGACCAATACTGAGCCCAGTTGTTTGGAAATAAATTACAGAGCCTGACACGAATCAACCCTTTGGGAAAGCAGAGTCCATAAGCTCCCTGAAACTCTCCTTCTCCCAGGGCTTCATTTTCCAGACACAAGGTTGACGCCCAAAAGTGGGTGGTGAGCCACCCTGGGGCAGGAGATTCTTTGCTGATTTTCTAGCAGAGCAGACACTTCCAGAGCCAGAGATGAAAGCCATCTTGTGTTCTCTTGCCTGCAAAGGTGCTCCCTAGAGCATACCTTGTAAATTTCCTACATGGTCCCCTGAACTTTCTAGACTCCTCTGCAGAAGGGGGGTCATGTGAACAGACTTGGCCAATGATGTACAGGAGCAGTTGTGCCTAGGGCCCTTATGGGTGGAGTTTAAAGCCTGACTGCTCTTCCTGCCTACAAAACCCTTGAAAATCATCTGTTGAGGTGGTGACAAGGCCACAGGGACATCTGGGTTCCTGACTTGCCCACTAGACAGGCCCAACCAGCCTTCACTTAAGGATCTGTGAACCAGAACTGTCCTTTCAAGCTCCCTTTGTTGGCACAGTTTGCCCCACAGAGCAAGAAGATCTAGTCTTCACAGGCCTCTCTGGTCAGGTATCCCCACCTTAGGGAAGGCATCAACAATCAATGGTCCTCAGACCAACAGCCAGCCTGGACTTGAAATCATTACCACCACCACCCCCTCCCAGAACCGGATTCCAGCTTTGTCTGGGAGTCTCTCCACCTGCCCTGCAGGATGGTTGGTTACCATGGCAGCACGGAAGTCCCTGCTAACCATTTCAGATAATCTAGGTGGTAGGTGACTACCACCTAGGTATGCTAGCCTTGGAGGGAGTTGAGAGACATTGAGAGGGGGAAAGAAGCAGGGAGCAAACTGTTGGTCCCTTCAATACCAGCAGAGGTGTTCTGATGGACCCTGGACCCTGGGAGCCTGTGGTCTAGACTGTTCTCACGGTCAGTTTTGAAATAGTCCCTTTAGGGACTGCAGTAGAGGTATCTTCCTCTGGCAGCAGAGAATAAGGAAAGTGTGTGGTGTCTTTCAAAGATGCTGTGTGTCAGCAAAGGCTCACCCATTCAGCTCTCTCTGTGTCTAGATGACTCTCCTTCCAAGAGGTGTAGACTGAGGTTGCTGCTAAGGCAGAAGTCTACCTGCTAGGGCGACAGTGGAATATGATCTGAGACCCTTTTGTGGACCCCCCTCTGCTGTGGGAGGGGTGCAGAGGTGGTTTTTATCTGCTCTTCCTCTATATTCTCCACGGCATTTTCCATACCCAAAAGATAATGTTTTCCATTAAAATGGATTAAATTGGAGGGATCATATCCCCATCACACCCTGTTCACATGAAAAGAAAAAAAAGACACAAACAAGCAATTGCAATCAAGACACCTACCAGCCAAGAGCCACAAGAGCCTGCTGAACTGCCTTGGTCCTCAGCACAGTGATGGGCATTGAACAGACACTCAAAAATGGTGGCCACAACTAGGCTTGGTGGATAGGGCCTATAACTTCAAGAAAACTGGAAGGTTGAAGCAGGAAGATCTCAAGCCCTAGCCCAGGCTAAGACCAAAGAGTGGAGAGAAGTAAAGCCGGGGCCTTGAGCACATACCTTGCACAGATATCTTGCATGGCCTTATCACAGAAAGGCACGAGTTACATCTACATCAAATGGAAAACTGTCCTGAACTGATGCTGAGGACAACTAACTGGTGGTCAGAGCCGACGAAGCCTCACTGGTCAGCCAGCAGCTGGTGGAGCAGGTGTTGATGGGACCCTGGAGGGAGACTGTGTGGAACGCAGTGTCATGGAGAGCTTTTAAGTGTTATCCAACTTTTCCACACTCTAGAAGTCAAATGCTCCATGTAAGAAACTCCAGGAAACAATGGAAAAGGAAGAGGAAAAGAAACGTCTGTGTGTCCCCTAATGTATGTCTGTGTGTGCCTGTTGGGGGATGAGGGGCTGGGGAGGTGGAGATCAACATCATATATCTATCTTCCCCTATGTTGGTAAGACGTGGTCTATGATCTCTCACTGAACCTAGAACTCACTGTTGTGGCTAGAACTGCTGCTGATCAGTGAGTCCCTGGGATCCTCCTGTCTCCAGGCCTCAGTGCTGGGGCTACACGTGCACATTACTTATACCCAACTTTTACATGGGTGCTAGGAATCTGGACTCAGGGCTTCATGCTTATGTACTGAGCCCTTTACCTGATGAGCCAACTCCCTGGACCAGAACTCACTTTTAAACTGTTGTCTACCCATCATTTTCCATGTTGCTGTGACACACTGGCTTGTTCACTCTTGACAAAGTCTAGGTGTCTCTCTGGGCAGAGAGGGCAGGGGTTTGGGAGGCCATGGCCTGCCCTCTCGGCTGTTCTGCTCTGGATGAGACCTGTTCAGCAAGGATGTGCGTGTGAGGAGAGGCTAACCGGGCCCAGCCCAGAGCTTCAGATCTGTGGAACCCGAAGATGTCTCTTTCAATAATCTTGTACAAGGTAAAAAGGTTGTCTTTGTGTTATTCAAATGTTAATTTCTGTACCTGGCAGAGAACTGAGTACCACCCTGATTTTGGTACAGTTATTCTAATTGTTCAGCACCTGCATCATATTTTGTAAACATTTTTCTCCATCACCTTCTGATTGGTTTAGAGCTGACAGCCTATGGCAGGACACGAGAGGAAAGGCGAGACATATGGGCAGAGATAGGGACTCTGGAAAAGAATCAGGTGTGTGGATTTGCCAGCCAGACACAGAGAAGTCCGATGTATGGGGACTGAATGAGAGGTAACAGGTCACAAGGCAAACATGAGCTAGAATGAATGGGTTAATTAAGTTACTTGAGCTAGTTGGGAATGAGCCTATGCTATAAGGTCTAAGCATTCATAATGAGAAGTCTCTGTAATTGGATGCTGGCTGGTCAATAGACGTCAATTATAAAGCCAGCAAAGGCAAACGAGGCACAGCAGACCTGCTTGTCCTGAGTGTGGGAGGGGCTACAAATCTAATGTAAACTGCTTTGCAGAGCCTGGGCTTGCCCGATGCTCCTTCCCAGTTGGGATGAAAAGGTCACACCACAGAGACAAGTGTTATGACATATTTAACACACCTAACACCTACACACCTCAATGGGTGGAAAGGTGGATTCCATATGGGCTTTAAGAAGAGTCAACAGCAAACTCCTTCCAAAAACAGAGGATAGGACCATTTCCCAAGTCACCCTCTGGCACCAGGACTGTGGTGATCCACAATGACATCATAGGAGAAGAAACAACAAACTGGTACCCTTGATGAATGCAGGCACTCAGATCCTCAGCCAAACACTAGAAAACAGGACCATGAGACAAAGAAAAGCAAACACTGCAGCTCCCAGGTCCTAGCAAGGGCTGCCTAGCACATCCCAAGCCAGAAGGACTGCTCTCAGAGGCAGGACCCTCTCTCCCCACCCCACCCCCACCGAGGACATATATCTCCTCTCCTAAGCTTCATCAGTCTGCCCTGTGTCTCCCTCTGAGAAGCCACACTGGGCAAACAGAGCTGGAGTCCCCAGTAACACTGTTCCACACAGTCTACTCAGTAACTCACTCAACCATGATTGTCCATGTGCAGGATGCTGGTCCTAGAATGAGAAACCCCTGCCTGCCTCTGACCTCTCCTTCCTTACCTTAGTTCTGTGCTCATGGGACCTGCTGTGTCTGGCACTAAGCAGATGCAGTGACAGCATGGCAGAGGGAGCCTTGGGACAGCTGTGGGCTCGGCCATGTGTACTGTGGGAATTCTGAAATGGATGGGTTCCATGACAGAGGGTAAGGGTGTTGAGGGTAATAGGAGAGTCTCCCCCCTTTCTTTCTCTCTCTCAGTGTACCTCTGAGAGAAAAAAAGATCCCTCTCCCACTCAGCCTTGCTAAGTCTTGCTAAGCTTGTCTAAGCCTTGCTCCTAGCACCCCCCTGAAACTGACACATCCTGCTCACACCCCACCATCCCAGTAGAAGTCTTCCTCAGGGACTGTCCTTCTGTCGCCGACCCCCCCTCCCACGTAGCATTCTGTAGTCAAGGTGAGATGCATGCGCACAACTATGTATGTATGCCTTTCCCCAATTCTTGTTATAAAACTGTCCTTAGCCGTAGGTCTAGGGACATCTCTTATGGTTGCAAGCCAGCCTTGCAGATGAGTGTGTCCCAGCAGCCAGTTATTTTTTTTTTCTGGCTGGTGTCTGCAACGGCACAGTAATCACCAATCAGCCTCAACGGTTTACCACGTGACCTGCGGCTGGACTCCAGCAAACTCGAAGCTGAGTGCTGATGGTCTGATGGCTTCTGAGCATGTTTCTGAGACTGAGCCCAGGGTGGCTGCATCGCCTGGCAACGTGGCCCAGAGGCCAGCTGACTTCCAGCCCCTGATGTGGGCTCTGGCCCAGCAGACCTTCCTGTGCAGGGAGTGGCATTTTGCATCTGTTTCTCCTAAACAAATGAGGATTTCAGGCTTTTGCTCAGGCTGTCGGAAACACACATCAACATCACATCCCTACACATCCCTTAGCTTCACACACACACACACACACACACACACACACACACACACACACACACGCATGCACACATAGGCTTACTGTGAGCGAGTCCACCAAGGAACAGTCCACCGCTTGTGGATCAGGAGCCAATGCCATCATTTTTTACCAATTCAACTCAGTAGCATGTCCTGGGTGCCAGCCAGGCATGGGGAAAGAGGGCAAAGGGAGGAGGTGCTATGGGGCTGCAGAGATCCCTGCACTGCAGGAGGGGGACCTGCTTCTTGCTGTTCCTCACACTGCCTCGGGTATCCCGGTAGCTCATCTGCAGACTACCATGTCCATTCCCAGGCCCAGATGGAATTTCAAACATTTCATCCTGGATGGAAGCTCCTTATGGCCCAGAAAGGGAACAATTTACAAGTGTCAGGAAGCCCCTGAATGTGCCATCTGTGCCAGAGCCCTCCCTCCTGAAGGTTATGTAAGCAGTAAGAACTGCTAGAGAGACTGAGGCAGGGCAGCTTGCTGGAATAGATGCTCTCTAACCAGGTGCATGCCTACAGGTGTCCATGAGCCATCCCCCATGCTGGGATGGGCTTTGGGGATGCAGCTGTCTTTGAGTCATTTCTGCTCCTATAAATAACCCTCATCCACATTCCCATAAGTAACTCCAGTAAAACTCATGGGTCACTGGACTTTGGTGTATCCACAGTTTGATCTCTTGTCAGTTTCCATATTCCCCACAATGACCCATCCTCCCTATGTCACCCAGCACCTGCCCTCAAGTCCTCCACAGCCAGTTTCACACACATTCCTTAAAGGAATACCCCATGGAGACTATGCAAGCACCTGCCCCATGCCAAGTCCTGGGTGACAGGCAGAGAGCCCCACAGCTGCTGCCCTAAGGCCCTGCAGGTTCACCTGTGTCATAGAAGACAGGCCAGTATCGCCTGCACATGAGCTCAGATGTCTCTAAATGCTTTCAGATAGACTCCCAGCACCAGCCCCCATAGCCCACCTATATAAAGAAAGCCTGTAAAAACCGAAGAGGCACTCCTGCCAAGGGAGCTAAGTACAGATCTTCACCCTTCCCTCCTCTCCTCCAAAGCCAGTTCCTCAGGCTTACCCCAGCCTTCCTCCCGACTCACCCCATTATCCCAGCCCCCAACTCCATCAGGTATTCCCTGGGAAGCCAGCAGCCAAGCCTGCCAGAGAAGAAAGTAGGCCAGCGAAGCAGGTAGATGAGCTTCAGATCTTCACTCCCCTCCTCCAAATCTTATCCTCCAGTCTCATGCCCAGCTCTGCAGCAGACTCCCCATGATGGCTTCACTGGCTCTCTGCCCCTCTTCCCAGGAGACTAAGCTGATACTGGTGAGACACACCCTACTTTCTACCTCTGTAAACTTCTTTATCCTCCAAGCTCACCTCTATTCCTAAGTGTCAGTCCCCAATACCTAGAAATATATTTTACCTAGAACCCGCAGTGGCCACACCTAGTGGAATGCCAGAGTAATTCCCTACCAACCAACACAGGGCCACCACCACATCCTCCTGAGAACAGAGAGGGCAACAGAAGCCAATGAACAAAAACAAAGGGACTCAGCCAGTTCTAGCATGGCCAACATAGCTGGGGAAGCCTAGCCCTTCCCCCATTCCCTCTGCCTGGCTAAAAACCATTAGATTACATTCCTAAAGCTAATTCCCAAGGTCTATTCCCTCATTTGGCTAATTCCTCCCCTCCTCCTGAGGGTGACTACCAAGGTCCAGATATCAAACTATTGAGGTCCAGCAATCAAAAGCCCCGTTTGACCCAATTAAAATTAAGCACATCATCACAACACGGGGTTTTCCCGTGTACCCTAATAAACTGCCATTTTCCTATGGGCCATGTCTGACTCCTCTCTATACAGAGACACGTCTTTGTCCTCCTGGGACAAAAATCCTTTCCCCCCTCTCCCCTGCCCCTTTTCTCCTCTCTCCTTTGTTCCCTTTCTATATGTCCTGTCTTTGTCCCTTATCCCTGCTGTCTGTCCCTCTGGGACAAATAAATCTCTTTTGTGCTGAGAACTTGGTCTCAGGTGTCTTGAGATGACTTAGATGTTCCTTATTCAAAATATCCACCCAACAGAGACAAGACCAAATGCCAGCACCCAGAGTCACAATCACTGCAAACCCAGATGCCACCAGCAGAAAAACACAACCAATAACAGCCAGGACACCATGTCCCTACTAAGCCCAGCAACCCTACTACAGTAGGCCCTGACATAGGGTAAGCACAAACTAGACACCTCCAAATTGCCATGATGAATAAGACAGAGGTCCTTAAAGAGAGGACGAATAAATCCCTTAAAGAAATCCATGGAATCGCAAACAGTGGAAGGAAATGAATAAAACAGTTCAAGACCTGAAAGTAAAAACAGAAGCAACAAACTGGAGGAAATCTGTAAATGAAAAGCTTAGGAACTCAAATAGGAACTTCAGAGGCAAGCCAGCCCAATAAAATACAAGAAATGAAAGAGAGAATTTCAGGCACTGAAGACACCATGGAAGAAATAGATACCTCAGCCAAAGGAAATGTTAACTTTTTTTAAAAAAATCTTGGCACAAGAAAATCCAGGAAATCTGAAACACTGTGAAAAGACCAGATCTAAGACTAATGAATATACAACAAACCCAAACTTATGAGACACAATGAAGGCATTCTAAGAGGCAAATTCACAGCACTACGTGTCTACATAAGAAAAAAAAATTAGAGAGATCTCATATTGGTAACTTAACAGCACACTTGAAAGCTCTAGAACAAAAAGAAGAAGCCACACCCAAAGGAATAAAGACCAAGAAATAATCTAGCTCAGGGTTGAAATCAATAAAACAGAAATGAACAAACAAGCCAACAATACAAAGAATCAATGAAACGAGTTTTTCTTTGATAAAAACCAATAAGATTGACAAACTCTTATCCAAATTGACTACAGGGCAGAGAAAAAAGATCTGAATTAACAAAATCAGAAATGAAGGAGAGGAAATAACAACAGACAATGAGAAAATCCAGAGAATCATAAGGATATACATTCAAAACCTAAAAGAAATGGATAATTTTCTCAATAGATACAACTTACCCAAGTTAAACCAAGATCAGATATGTCATTTAAACAGACCTATAACCCCAAGTAAAATAGTAGCAGTCACTAAAAGTCTAACAACAGCAACAACAAAAGGCCCAGGGCCAGGTGGGTTTACTGCAGAATCCCACCAGACCTTCAAAGAAGAGTTAATACCAATACATCTTAGAAGCTGAAGGATGTTGCCCAATTTGTATTACAAGGCCACAGTGGCCTTGATACCAAACTACACAAAGACCCAACAAAAAGAGTTACAGACCAACTTCCCTTAAAAATTCTAAATAAAATATTAGCAAATTGAACCTAAGAACACATCAAAAAGATCATCTACCATGATCAATTAGGCTTCATCCCAGAGATGCAGGGATAGCTCAACATACATAAGTCAATAAATGAATCCACCATATAGACAAACTAAAAGGCAAAAACCATATGATCATCCCATTAGCTGCAGAAAAATCCTTCAACAAAATCCAACACCCCTTCAGGATAAAAGCCCTGAATATATTAAGGATACATGGGATATATTTCAATATAATAAAGCCATTTACAACAAGCCTATAGCCACCCATAGCCAACTCCAAGTTAAATGGAGAGAAACTCAAAGTAGTCAGGAACAAGACAAGGCTGCCCACTCTCTCCATACCTATTCAATATAGTACTTGAAGTCTTAGCCAGAGCAACAAGGCAACTGATGGAGATCAAGGGGATACAAACTGGAAAGGAAGGGGACAAAGTATTATTATTTGCAGATGATATGACAGTATACATAAGTGACCTTAAAAAATCCCACCAGGAAAACCCTATAGATGATAAACACTTTAGGCAAAATAGCTAGATGCAAAATTAACTCACAAAAATGGGTAGCCTTCCTACATCCAAATGCCCAACAGGCTGAGAAAGAAATCAGGGAAATATCTTTCAGAATAGCCCTGAATAATATACAATGCCCTACTGTAACTCTAACCAAGCAAGTAAAAGATTTGTGTGATGGAACTTTAAGAAATCAGAGAAAGCATCCAACCCTGTTCTAAAACGTGGAGTCAAAATGCCTCAGATAACTGCATGTTCTCGGCTCCTCCTAAACTGTTTGCTTCTTCCCCTGCAACTGCCAAGCAGGACGGAGTTTTTCTGTGTCCTGTGTCTTTAAATACCCCCTGTAATGTGCATTTGAGCCTGCTCTGTGAGCAGTGTTTCTTTCTAGGCAGTCACCAGCTGGCTTAATATAGATTCCTAAATCAGACTTTGGTCACGCTGAGTAGTCTTCAGGTCTCTATTCCCCAACAATGGTGCTGGTCAAACTATATGACTGAATATAAAGCACTGCAAATAGAGTCATGCTTATCACCCCACACAAAACTCAACTCTAAATGGATCAAAGCCCTCAGAATAAAAGCAGACACACTGAACCTGACAGAAGAGACAGCAGGGAGCAGCCTTGAACTCATTGGCACAGAAGGCTTTCTAACTAGACACCATGAGCACAGGCACTAATATCAATAATTAATAAATGAGAACTCACAAAAGTGAAAAGTGTCTGTGTGGCAAAGGACACTGTTCGTTTGGATAAAGCATCAGCTTACAAAACAGGAAAAGAGCCGGGCAGTGATGGTGCATGCCTTTGATTCCAGCACTTGGGAGGCATAGGCAGGAGGATTCCTGAGTTTGAGGCCAGCCTGGTCTACAAAGTGAGTTCCAGGACAGCCAGGGCTACACAGAGAAACCCTGTCTCGAAAAACAACAACAACAACAACAAAAAAAAAAAACCCACCAACAACAAACAGGAACCAACTACAACTACACATCTGGTAGAGGATTAGGACCCAAAATAAAGAAAAACAACAAAAAACTAGATATCAAAAATAAATAAACAACCCAATTTAAAAAGATCTAAACAGAGAATTCTCCATAGAGGAAACTCAAATGGCTGGGAAACACTTAAAGGAACGATCAATATCCTTAGTCATCAGAAAAATGTAAATCAAAGCAATTTTGAGGTTTCATCTTACACCCATCAGAATGACTAAGATCGATCAAACAAGTGACAGCTCATGCTGATGAGGATGTGGAATAAGGAAAACACTCATCCATTGCACTTGAACAAGTGTAAACTTGTACAACCACTATGGAAATCAGTGTGGCAGTTCCTTAGGAAGACAGGAATCAATTTTCCACAAGATCCAATTACACTCTTGGGCATATAGCCAAAGGATGCTTCATCCTACCACAGAGACACTTGCTCAACCATCTCCACTGTTGCTCTGCTCATAACAGCCAGAAACTGGAAACAACCTAGTTGTTCCTCAGCAGATAATGGATAAAGAACGTGTGGTACATTTACACAATGGAATATTACTCAGCTGTTAAAAGGATATCATGAAATGTGCAGGTAAATAGATGTAACTAGGAAAACATCATCCGATGTGAGGTAACCCAGACTCAGAGACACAAATATGGTATGTATGTATTTATATGTAAATATTAGCCATTAATTCAATGGTAAACAAGCTACAATACATAGACCCAGAGTGGTTAGATATAGAGTAAGGGACAATTGATCTTCCTAGAAAAGAGAAATAGCATAGATAGTTATGGATGGATGGGGAGATGCTGGAGCAAGAAGACCATGTGGGAAGAGGTAGTGATAGGGGGCTGAGGGAGAGAATACTGGGAGAAACAACTAAAATTAAGGTCTACTTGAGGGGTCATATGAAAGCCTAATACAGTAGAAGCTTCCATATATGTTTGTATATATATATATATATGTATATAT
>NW_022196905.1:31428482-31447675 GCF_008632895.1 Mastomys coucha | reverse complement strand
ATATATATATATGTATGTATGAAGGTAATCTAAATGTAATCACCAAATAATGGAGGAGACAGAGTCCCAACTGGATATCTCTTATCACCAAATAAAGCTTCCATACCCAAACTGAGTTACCTCTAATTGAGTTGAAGGCCAAATGGGAACACCCATGTTGGTCCTATGGGAACCTCCATACAACCCAGGCTACTCTATTGCACCTTGCCTACACAGAGCCTCCTCACTCCTACGTGCTAGCATCGTTGTACAGAAAGATAATCTGCATGCTACTAAAGGAGAAACATAAACACCAACCTAGCTACAAACCCCTTGGTTGACAATGGAGTCCTGCCTGCAAGATACGTAGTGCAATGGTGGTTCAATGCTTGTGGGAGTAACCAACCAATGTCTGATTTGACTAAAGACCCTCTCCATGTCGGGAACCCATACCTGACACTGCTTGCATGACCAAGAGCCTGAGACTAGATAGCCCACTGTTCTACTAAAAGAATACAGCAATAGCATGACTCCTGATTAGATGGCGCTACACTCATAGTTCGGTGCCTTGCTCAGCCATCATCAGAGAAGCTTCCTCCTGCAGCAGACAGGAACAAGGGACCAGACAACATGCAGAGAGTGAGAGACCTGGGAACACTCAGCCCTAAACGAGATGCTGCCCACCATCAAATCCCTCCCCTTGGGGCTCAGGGAATGCAGTAAAAGAAGAGGCAGAAAGAGTGTAAAAGCCAGAAGGAATGGGGGATACCAGGAGAACAAGGACCTGTAAATCAACAGGATCCATGAAGATATGAACTCCCAGAGGCAGCACGCACAGGGCCTGCATGAGTCTGCACCAGAGAGAGTCCTAAGACTGAAACAGAAGTGCACAAGTGCCCTAATCCCTAACCCTGAAGCTATCTCCAATTGATAATCACTTGCAACAAACTCCTCTTAGGGCAGGCCGAATGCCCAGCAGTTGATAAACAACAGAAAACAAACTCAGCAATGTCTTTGGAGGCTGTCTCATAACATCCTATCAGGGCTGGCTTTTTTGTTTATTTTAAATCTAATCTTTAATTTTCTTTTTTATTTATGTATTTTTGTCTCTTTTTACTCTACATGTCCTTTGCCTATATATTGACTTCCGGTTAAGGGTTCTATGCAGCTGCTGAGTGTGCAAACGAGTGTGCCTCTGTGTCTGGAGCTTTCTTGGGCCTTTGCTTGGGCTCATTTCCTTCTGTTTGCTTTGTTCTATTCCAATGTGTTAGGATTTGTTTATCATATTATATTAATTATATTATATTATATTATATTATATTATATTATATTATATTATATTATTATTATACTCCCTTAGAATCCTGTCTGTTTCTAATGAGAGACAGAAAGGAGACAGATCTGAATGGGAGGGGATGCAGGGAGGAACTAGGAGAAATAGAGGGAGGTGAACCATAAATAGGATGCATTATGTGAAAAACTCTTCCAGTAAGAGGCAGGGAAAAGAAAAAAGAAGTGATGCAGGCTGCCTTTGTCCAGGGGCTGGGAAATGGTACCTGCCTTCTGAGTGGTCGGTGTAAGACCCTCTACTGTAAACTTCTCTCGGGCAACATCAGGAAAGGGCCTACCTCTGCATCCCCAGAGCCCAGCCTGACTGGCAGAGGCTCCACGGCCTATCTGCTGAACAGAGCAGTTTCTGCCTCCAGGAATAGACGCCTACCTCCAAAGTCATGGCTGCTGCACTCAGCCAGCCAATCCTGGCTTCCCTGTCTGCCAGAAAAATCAGTCTGATGAGATCAGTAGGATGCAAACTCATTAAAAGGCAACTCTGAGAAGGCTGTTCTGTAAATCCATCTCCCTAGACACCACGAAGAAAAGACAGTGTGCTGTACATCCATGCCCTGGCCCCCTCCACGGCAGCCACACTGAACTGATGTCTCCACAATGAGGTCCTCAGCTACACACCAGAACAGTCTTCCTTAAGGAGCTCAGATCTTGATCTCTCTGTCTGTCTGTCTGTCTGTCTGTCTATTTCTCTCTCTCTCTCTCTCTTTCTCTCTCTCTCTCTCTCTCTCTCTTTCTCTCTCACCTCACTCACACATAGAGAGAAGAGGAGGAGGAAGAGGGAGGGAGGGAGCGAGGGGGAGGGGGAGAGAGAGACCCTAGTGGCCCTCCATCAACCAGCAAGGAAAGGCTAAGACAATAAAATGGGTCTTTACCCAGAAGTCTCTGTTCCTTCCAGTCTGCCATTCTCACCCCATGTGCAGCCACAGTCCAGATGTTTTGGCCTGGACTCAACAGCCTCCATCATTTAGCCCAAAGCTCAACACCTTCTTTCCAGCAGTGGCACGCTCCCACCAGACCACACACAAACAGTGACACCAGCAACCATACAGCACCTCCTCTACACAGCACAATGCTATGTAGGATACTGTGCCATTATCCTGTTTCCTATAGGAAACAGAAGCTCAGCAAGTTCACATAACCTCAAGATCATAAGACGTCCATGACAGGACCAAGATCACACACTGCTGTCCGTACTGATTCAAAGCCTCTGTCTGCATCTTCCGGGTATATCCTGCTCCTCTAACAGCACACCACTCATAGCCCAGCAGACCCAGCATCCTTGGCCTAGCCAGTGAGCTTCTCTGGATGCCTGCCCTGGTCTGCCACCCCCACGTGGTTGTTCTCAGAGCTCACCTCAGCCTAAGCCTTGCAGCTTTCCAGGCTGGGGCCACTTGTTTGCAGGACTCGCACTCAAAGTGCTCTGAGGGCTACACACCAAAGGGACAAGCTGGAGAGCAATGTGAAGTGTACAAGGCAAGAGCTTTGCACTTCAGGTTCCTGTCTAGACCTCAGTTCCTCGGTTTCTGCAAAACAAGGTTAAAAAGTGACACCTCGCCCGCAGTGCTGCTTTGAGACTAAGCAAGACAGTATAAGCAAGCACAGCAAAGACCATGCGGGCCCAAGGTGCCTTCCCCCACCACACACACTGCCATGATGGTTACCACCAGAGCCTCCCTCCTTCTCCCCCTTCTTCACCACAGGGTCCTACTGCCATGGTACTCTGTCTCCCTCAGGTTGACCTTTGAATTGAAACCTGAAACTTCTAGAATGATGAATGGTGAACTAAAGTGCATCTTTCTTCAGGTTGCCAGGTATTTTGTCCCAACAATGACAAGGCTTGCACAGCACTCGGAAGGCACTTTTTGTGCGTGGGGTGCTGGGGACAAATGGGTGAATGTTGTACATGCTGGGCAAGTGCTCTACTATCAAGCTATGCTCCAAGCCAGCATTCACTCAGTGTGTGTGTGTGTGTGTGTGTGTGTGTGTGTGTGTGTGTGCATGCGTGCATATATGTATACAGCAGCATGTAGAAGCCAGAGGTCACTGGTGTCTTCTGTGTTATGTATATTTTTGTGCAGATGTACATACGTATACACGTGAATGTAGGGGCCCAAGCTCACTGGTATCTTCTATCACTCTCCACTCTATTTTTTGAGACAGGACTTCTCCCTGAAGATGGTGTTCACTTTGACCAGCTAGACTGGCTGACCAGGAGTCCTAGCGATCCTCCTGTCTCCACACCTTCAGCCTTGGGATAACAGATAAACCACCATGCCTGGCTCTTTTATGTGAGTTCAGGGAATCCAAACTTAGGGCCTCAGGCTTGCATGCAAGCACTCTACTGACTGAGTTGTCCCACCAGCCCCTGCAGTGACTTTAAAATCAACCTTCCTAAATTGCCATTCCCAATGCTGGTGTACAGCTCAAAGTCTGATGGTAGTCAGAGAGTATCTGGCCAACTCTAAAACACTCCCAAGACCCTTTGTATAACTTATCTTTCTTTCCCTAAAAGTTTTAAGATTCTTCAATTTTAAAACACACATGCGTGTGCACGCGGGCACACACACACACACACACACACACACGCTGGGCTGTGGTCCCAGCACTTGGGAGGCAGAGGCAGGTGGATTTCTGAGTTTGAGGCCAGCCTGGTCTACAGAGTGAGTTCCAGGATAGCCAGGGCTACATAGAAAAACTGTCTCGAAAAACCAAAAATCAAAACAAACAAAAAAACCTAAGTGTGTGTGTATACTGATGCAGCCAAGCAACATTTCATGAGCTCGCAGGTTAGTTACAGTCTTCATAATATGCACTAAATATTAAGATGAAACAGCTGGTCACTTGAGCCCTAAAATTATACACTTCTCAGACCAAGAGAAGCAGTCAGTCTCTCTAAACAGCACTTAGGAAGCAATGGCCTCAGCGGCAGCTCCCCAAGTCTGGAATCCATACTTGCTTGCACAGAGTCTAGTATGAGGCTTGTACACAGCAGATGATAGGAAGCCACAGAGTGCCAGCCCCATCTTGGTAGCCCACCCAAACTGTGTCTGGTCCCACAGCCCTGCTGCCCGGGTGAGAGGCAGCAGACATGTGCTGAAGGATCTGCATTCGGGCTCCGGCCCTGGGTGCAGAAGAGACACAGATTGAAGTGGAAAGTGGTGGGGGCAGAGATGACCAGCAACTCCACCGATGCACAATGCCTAATCTGCCTGCATTTCAGCGTGCTGCGTATTGTTAATAATTCAGGCACTACACGTCAAAACTGCTTCATGGAAACCCACTAGGGTGTCAGTCTCCATTCAGAGGGGTGGGGGGCTTCCTACAGAGGCAACAGACGGATCCCCCTTCCAAGTCCTCACTTCACAAGCCAAATAGCTGAAAGGGAGCCTTCTGTGCCCTGAGCAATTAGGCAAGGAGTCTGTCAGATGTCTGCAGACTGCAAACGAGCTGGGGGAGGGGTGCGTGTCAGCCTAAAAACAGGGAATGGGGTAGGTTTTCAGAAACTTGATCAGCCACCCAAAGGACACTTGCTCCACTGCACACTGGAGTCACACCCAACCCTGCAGCCTGCCAGTCTGGCATCAATTTCCTTGTTCTCCACCCTACGGCCAAGGCCTCACCCCAGCCAGAATGAACCTTGGACACTGGCAGGCACGTGTGCAGCCATGCCTTTGCACATGCTGGCTCCTTCCTGCTCCATGCGAGAAACTCCCAGTCATCCTCCAAAGGCCCACTCACAGCTCCACAAAACCAACCAGCACAGGCCACACAGGCAGGAGAGAAGCGAGGACCAGCTGGATCAGAACCAGGTTCTAGACAGCCTTCCTTTCCTGTCTAGTGTGTAAAGGAATCCGCAGTCCACCTCGGGTAGCAGGGAGTAGAGCAGTCAGGTGTGAACAAACACACCAGGCCAGTGTGTGATAGGAAAAGTCTCTGGTGGCAGTGTTAGGGACACAGGCTACTAGATCAGGAGCGGTGAAGTCAGATTTGATGTCTCACAATGAAGAGACACAGCCATATCTGGAGAGAAAGCAACCCAACTAAATACCTTCCAGGCACAGCCACCGGCCTCACCACGGCCGCTTTCAGGGGATATTTGCCAGCTACCAGCCCTTGATTTGTTTTTTCACAATGTTCAATCCTTACATTAACTTTAAAGATAGGGACAACAGAACTTGGGGAGGGGGGGGTGGAGGTGGTTCAGTGGGTAAAGTGCTTGCCACCCAAGCATGATGACCTGGATCTGATCCCCAGTACAAATGTAAAAAAAGCCATATGAGCATGGTAGTGCGTGCCTGTAATCTTGGTGCTGGTGAGATGGAGGCAGGAGGGTCCCTGGCACTCGCTGGCCTAACTGGTGAGCTCTGGGCCAAGGAGAGACTCTGTACAAAGGAGGGGGCAGAGGAAGGCTTCCACGGCTGTTCCCTGCCCTCCACTTGTGTATGCACATGTACACACACACACACACATGCGCGCACACCTTAGAAAATAAAGAACTATTCTTAACCATTCTGAGACATTTACAATTTGTAGCAGGTAAAAGAACCTGTCCAAAGGCACACAGCTAGGGAATGTGACTGATGCAGACTTGGCTTATAGGAGGGAATCAAACACTAGTTAGATTTGCTAGCCACTGACTAAAACGTACAGGGATCGTCTGTGGAATGTGAGGCCATTAAACTAGAGCTCAGTTTCTCCGATTCTGATCTGTCACCCTGCCTTTCCGATACCTGGTGTGCATGTTACAGTGCAGCTGCTAACTGTTATGAATCGTAATGTAAACATCTGTGTTTTCTGAAGGTCTTAGACAACCTCTGTGGTCATTCAACTCCAAAGGGGTCTCAACCCACAGGTTGAGAACCACTGTGCTAAGGGTTAAACCAGGGCTTTGTGCATACTAAGGTAGTAGTGCTCTGCCTCTGAGCCACACCTTCATCTCACAATCTAGACTTCTGCACATTGGCTTTCCTGCACATTAACATCATAGACTGTTACCAGGAAGAGAACTTCACTGCCTTGGAGAGTCAGCTCTGTGAGCAGCACTGACCACGGCAAGGTTTCCAGTGCTTGGTACAGAGACGCTTAGGAACTTCGCATCTGGGTGCACCCATCAACCTACAAACTATTTGATGGGATCCACTGGTGTTCCATGTGCCCAGCATAGGGCCAGGCAAGCACAAAGCCTTCTGTTCTAGTTTGTTGCTATTGCTATGACAAGCACCATGACCAAAAGCAGCTTGGGGAAGAAAGACTCTATTGGGCTTACACCTCCCAATCACAGTCCATCATAAAGAGAAGCCAAGGTAGGAACCTAGAGGCACGAACTGAAGCAGAGGCCATGTGAAAACACTGCTTGCTTGCCTGCACTTCAAAGCTTGCTCAGGTGCCTTTCTTTCTTTCTGTTTCTTTTCTTTTCTTTTCTTTCTTTTTCTTGTTTGTTTTTGTTTTGTTTTGTTTTGTTTTTCTTTTTTTTGGTTTGAGACAGGGTTTCTCTGTGTAGCTCTGGCTATCCTGGAACTCACTCTGTAGACCAGGCTGGCCTCGAACTCAGAAATCTGCCTGCCTCTGCCTCCCAAGTGCTGGGATTAAAGGCGTGCGCCACCACTGCCAGGCTCAGCTGCCTTTCTTATCCAACCCAGGACCCATGGATGGTGGCATTACCCACAGTGAGCTGGGCCCTTCCACATCCATTACTAATCAAGAAAAAGCTCCCATGGGCCAATCTGATAGAAGCAATTCCTCAATGAGGTTCTCTCTTTCCAGACCTGACTAGGTTTACACCCAGTTGACAAACACACTAACCAGCATACCTGACCTCAGAAATGATCTGCAGCAAGCAAGCACAAGCATGTCCCGTGCGACCTCACCATGCCATCGTTCCCTGTGGAACCCTTATGCGATCTGATAGGCTGTGACCACCACATCACCACCAGCATCTTCTCCTCTTACCATTGGCACAATCCCGGTGCCTGCCCATGGATGGCGTCTTTGACGTGGTGACCTAACGGAGTTCAGAATTCTAATGAAACTGGGATCCCGATGCCTGCACAGCTATCAGGCTGCTGCACACTCCCTTCTAACATTTGCAATTATAAACCTGACAGCACCTGTGAAGCTTCCCGCCTCTGCCCAGCTCGCCCTGGTGATTGCAGGAGCGCCTGCTCAGGTAAGACTCAATCGTGCATCTGAAGCAAACACAAGTCTCTCCTCATGCTTCCAGAGGAGCTACCAACTGTGGCAACTCCTAGGAGTCCTGCACTCTGTCCTTCCTTGGAGGCCAAAGTCCTTCTGAGCTCCACCCTGGGCCTATCCTCCAATGTCTAGCTTTGGGAAGCCTTGACTCCTGTATTGGTTTTGACCTGTAATACCTGTTGGACCTGCTGTGACTATCTGATGGCTCACACTCTTGGCTAATGACTACAACTCCATATTCGGACATTAGTTCCATAGCTATAGAGCCAAGTACTCTCTGAAATGGAGTGAGATGAAGGCTAGGTGAGGAATCTTGCCTATGCCCAAGATCCTTCACTGTCCTCACCTTCTCTGGAGGCAAGGGAACAGGTCACCAAAGTAAGCAAGAGCCAAGCACTGGGGTCTGGAGTTCCAATTCAGCCATCTTCCCCAGGAGCCTTAAATACACCAGCCTCAGCTGCCTCCGTGGTCTCTGCTACTCAGCAGTGAGATTCACCTCTCCCTAAAGCATCATTCTCAAAACATCACCACAGGTATCTGAAGACTGCTATGCTGCAACAAGCTGGGTGTAATCACACTCTTCCTGTGGATACCTTAAAGAGCAAAGCTAGGGATACATCCTCAGATCCAGAGAGGTTACTGGCTATACTCCATGGTTTTCAGGGTGGAGATGTAGCAGGAGACAAGGCTCCCAGGTGTAGCCCTAACTACTTTACTGCTCTGCCTCCCTCTTCTGCATACAGGAAGACAGGGCAGAGAGACCATCCCCAGCAAACCCCACACCCATGTTTGCCTGACATGATGCCTCAGGCTCCCTACCAGCAGTCAAAGCTTAGACACAAAGAACTAGAAAGGTGAAAATAGAGCAGAGATAGCATGGGACGTCTACCTGCATACATCCTTCAAGCAAGGCTTCCGAGTGAGCTTCGTGAGACAGGCTGTCACACAGAGTGCACACGCTGACTTCTGGGAGTTGACTGTCAACTTGACAAAACCTAGCATCACCTTGAAGACAAATCTCTGGGCATGTCAGTGAGGGGGTTTCTAGACTGAGTTAGGGAAGACCCGTGTAGGCGGCACCATTTAATGGGTTTGGGGTCCTGGGGTGAATTAAAGGGAAAAGGAAGTTGAACATAAACATTCTTTCTGCTTCCAGACCACAGGAGCCATACGACAAGCTACATCATGCTCCTGCCTCTGTGATTCTCTTGCCATGGTGGACTGTACCCTCAAACTGTGAGCCAGAATAAACCCTTCGTTCCACAGTAATGAAGGAGCCATGGAAAGGAGAATGCTCAGAAGGTACGAGGCTCCCAAAAAAAAGGCAAAGAAAGACAAGAGAACTGAGCTAATGCTGAGAGAGGAGGGAAAGGGAAGCAGAAGTATGAAGATCAAGAGGTCAGGGCTCAGCATTTTCTCAGGGTCTTTGAGGCCTAAGTCAAAAGGAACTGCAAGCCAACCACACCAAGCCTGGAGGAATACTCAGTAAAGCTATTGTCTCATAGTATAGATGCATATATGAACTGGATTCGACAGGATTTTCCCCCAAATTCATGTCCTTCCAGTTGGAATGTGACCTCGTCTGGAACCTAGACCACTGAGATGTCGCTGGTTAAGGTAAGACATGTTGATCTGGGGCTGGCATCCAGAGTGATTTCTGTTCTTCCAAGGAGAAACCCAGGGTTGGGCATAGAGGACTCCGAGAGTGAACTGAGACCCCCACAAGCCAAAGAACTGGAAGGGCTGCTACCACTGCTGGTCACTGGAGGAAGAGGGGTCCTCCCCAAACACTGTAAGTGAGCAGCGCCCCCCTAGACTCTGACCTTGACTTTGGGTCTCTAGAAACATAAGGAACTGTAGCTATGTTTTAAGATACCTAGTTTGTGGGAATTTGTTACAGCATCATAGAACCTTGTGTGTGTGTGTGTGTGTGTGTGTGTGTGTGTGTGTGTGTGTGTGTGTGTGTATACACATGCACATGCATGTGTGTGTTCATATGTACATATGTATATGTGTACATGCACGTGCACAAAATTTATTTTCAAGTGACTTTTTATAAGGTCGAGCTCCTGTCCTGAACTTTACCAGTCTGGAGCAGGCCAAGCACATGGTCCCCTAACCATCTGCAGATACAGGTTCAGAATCACACATCCTGGGGAGGGGGTGCAGAGGAGACAGACGTGCAAAGAGAGGCAGCAGGGTTCAGGGTACAGTAGGAGGCAGTGCTCGGAGGCTGCTGAGAACCACAATTGGAAAGGCAGACAGCAGAGCAACTCAGCTGGCCACCGGCCAGACCTTAACGGAAAGGCCAGGCAGACTACCTAGACTGACCGCTTCTAACTCAAGCAAGAGGGCAGCTATACCTCCTTCAAAGCTCCAACCCCAGGAAGCCCTCCCAGGACTGTGCTGAGCTTCAGACCCACGGGCCCACCACCAACTGGCACTTCTTGCCAATGAACAGCTTCCCAGTAGCAAATACGGCCATGTAGTCGATAATGAAAATGTGACCAATGCCAGGCGACATGCACAGTGGTCCCCTGAGCTCCCACCTCCAGATACTGCTGCAGCTGCCTCGTCTGTGGAAGTACTCTATGGTGTTCTCCCCTAACTGTGCATCGTGCCTGAGTATGTTATGCGGTACATGACTCTCCTTTATTTTTTTCCACTTCCTAGATGAACAAACTCAAGGGAGGCTTACTATGCCAGCAGAACTAACACCGCCCCCACAGGACAGTGATAAAAGTGGTTGCCTTACAGGTTCCTCTGACTGCAAAGAGCTTACCCACCACCGGCAAGAGGGGAGATTGTGACTAGGCATCTCACTGAGACCTGTGCCACCATAGGTGGGTGTCACAACCAGGCTGGGAGAGTGCCATCTTCGCTCCACCCTCTTTACCTCCATCCTCACCATCACCATCACCATCACCATCACCATCACCATCACCATCACCATCACCATCAGCACCTGTACTTCAGTTGTGGCTGAAGCAAAACACTACTACCAGGCCTGGGCAATGGCTGAGCAGGTAAAGCCATATGCTATGCAAGTCTGGAGAAACAAGTTTCATCCCTGGAACCCATGTAAATGTAGAAGAAGAAAACTGACTCCACAAAGTTGTCCTCTGACCTCCACCGTGTGTCCTGGTACATGTTCCACTCCCTCCACACAAGAAACCCACCACCATTCAGGTCATGCCAGCATGTAAGAGGTGGAGGCAGGAGGATGGTGACCTTCTGCAGAGCCTGCTATGACACAGCCATTCAGGAATCCTTCATATGGAAGGTCTGGAGCAGGAGGGCAGGATCCTCACACGTAAATTGTGCTGATTCACCCAACCAGCAGGCCTGGAGGGCAGATTCAGACTTCTCTCACCCCAAGACTCCAACTGTATCCCCAGGACAGACTGGGAAGTCAGAGCTCATCTGATGACTGCGTCACAAGTCCTGAGTTTACAAAGTCACTGACCGGCTCTGTCTTTGCCTCTATTAAGTCATGATGCTTATCCGGAATGTTCTTGCAAAGCTGTGCAGGCATTCAATAGCTGGACAGCACTGGAATTTATCATTAGCAAACAACAACAGAAAAGAAGATACTGCACTGCTAGCCACGGCTCCCAGAGGGCCATAATCACACACAAACATGTGTATACGTATGTCACCACAAGTCCCAGTTCCTGCGTCTCAAAGGCAAGCTCTTAAAAAACACTGCCGTGTCTCTGCTCTCTACAGCCTCAAGGCTAGAGTGCTCCATGTCATCTACTCTCACCATGGTGGTGGGGTGGGAGACATTTTGGAAAGTTGATCAGAGCGAAGGCCACTGTTGAATCTACTGGCTGGAAAGCCTGCCCCCAACTGCATTTCCTATCAACCTTTCCTTTTCCTCTAGGGGCAGTGACCTGTCTCTTCACACTGAATTAACGACCTGCACTTGACTAATATGCCCCAATTAAAGAAAACAGCATCCCCCATGAGGAAGAATGGACCAAGAAAGGGCACGGACCAGGCCCACAAATAATCCCAGGTTGCTCCGGCCCTGGTGTGGGCCCCTTTCCATCATGTCAGAGGTCACCTGTTCTGAGCTCTGGGGAGGAGAAAGGTCCTGCCTGGCCCATCCATCAGTAGCATCCTGCCAGCCCAGCCCACACATATAGCTAATGTCAGGGCGTAGGAGCTCCTGGATGGCCAAGCTTCCCAAAGTGACTTCTTGTGCCCTCTGTCCCTGGGGCTCAGGGCTCTACAATGTGTTCCAGAGGGCTAGAAGAGGTATGTGAGGAGAAAGCCACCCTTCTGGAGGACTCTGCTCCAGTGGCTCACACCCACCCAGGTGACCTCCTAAACCCTCCACTTACCCCTCCCCCACCCCACCTCATCCTGCCCCATCTCACCCTATTGCCTTTCCCCAGCCCACCCAGCTCCACAGTATAGAGGGAATGAAGACAGCTGCTGCTCCTGGCACTTAAGAATCAGCAGGTAAGGGGGCTCACAATGACTGCATGGGGTTCAGGTTCTGGACTCCCTAGAAGAGGCAAATTTTCACCTAGTCTCCTGAGAGGTTCACCAGGGTCACAGGGACAAATGACAGAAAGAAGAAACCCAGGCCCCACACCATTTGAGATGAACTTGCATGTCTGCATATTCCTCAAGTCTAGGAAGGTCCCACTCAGCACAGGCTCCCCACAGGGATGGGCCTGGGACAAAGGGAAGGCAGCCCATTCGTTTAATGCTCTGTTTGAATAACTGCAGCAACAAAAAATACTTTAGTGTATTCCTCTAAATTTTAGTTTAAATTGTATGTGTATGTATATGAATACATACACACACTATTGTATATATACATACCACATATATGTGTATATATAGATATATCATATATACACAAACCTTAAACACAATAATAATAAAATACATTTTTTAATAATTGTAAAAACAGCAGAGTAGAATATGGCTGTCCAACCCAAGAGTGGTGGTCACTGCTCACAACCCTGGGGCTTAGAAAGGGTTGAGCTTTTTGGCCACAGCTCAGGCTACTTCACAGAGCCAGGCTGAAGACAGGAGGATGGGGCATCTTTCCTGAGACCCTGGGCTGGAAGATGTGAGGTCAGAGTTCACTCAGCTATCAAGGAGGAGTTTGAGGGTACTGCTGTGTAATTCCCAGAGCACCACCTGAGCAAAGCCAACATCATGGCCTCCAAGGGGAAGAATGGCCATATACACACGCACATACACAACACCACTCCAAGGAGGGGATTACAGCTGCCATAGTTGCAAAGACTCATAACGCAATGGAGTGTATGAAGGAATCAGCCTCCTATGATACGCAGCTGAGTGTAAGGTGGACCTGTTTGTATAGTCTATGTGAAGTCACTGCCTGGTGTGAGACTCTAGACCTGATGATCATTCAGGAGCAAAGTGGGGAACACAAAGTGAGAAGGGTATAACCAAGTACATGGAGAAGTGCAAAGTTTCAGAGGATAATAAGATCTGTGTTTAACACGACAGCAAGCAGGGGTAGGACAAGGCTGCAGCTATCCCTAAAGTCAACATCATGAAATTCAGGGATGGGCTGCTCCTGTGGTGCTATGGAGAAGGTTGCTAACTTGCACCCTAAAATCAAGTGTGGGGTAATAGTCACAGACTACTGCACTGAATACCACATGATCCTTATCAGCTTGATGTGTGCAGGATACCCAACCCTTATGGGAATGTTACTGACAGCCTGCCTTGGTGGGGTAGCTGAGGTGGTCCCTGGTGAGAGCTATGGGGCAGAATGCAGTTTTTGAGATAAGGACCCTACCCTGCACCAGTTTCCCCAGGCAGTGAACAGGAATACAGCTAATCCCACAGGCACATTGCTGCCAGCATCCAACCTGCTCCTGAGCATCACTCAGTTGTGGCTGTAGACACAGTGAGGAAGGTGGTTCAGAGCTGGGGAGGGGCGGCCTCCAGACGCAGGCAGCTACAGCTCCATAACTGACCTCACCAAATTTGTCATCACCCATCTCCACCCCATGGTGCCTGGAGCCCTTTACTCTCTCCAACATGCTATGTACATATCCTTTCAGTTCAGTGGACCAGGGAAGAGAACTCTGACCCTCCAGACAGCAACTGCTTTTCTAGGCAGAGACTTTGGCTGTAGTAGGGGTGGCTTCCTTAGCAAATTGTGCTGGCTGGTAGGTTTGGGGAATAAGACCTAGGACACAGGATGATGTCATTTTTTCCCCATGGGTTGGAGCCACTTGTTATGATGTCACTAAAGCTGCCATTGCTGCTGTATGTAAGTCCTGCCCAGACCCGTGTGAAATATTCAATATGCACGTGTTACCAAAAACACTAGAGGAAAATGAAAATCTGAAAGGAGAGGTCCAGCACAGACATTCTAAAAATGGTGCCACCCCTACAGAGGGAGAGAAAGTCAGATGCTCCTGCCTTCATGCCAGTGCTGGCCCCCAAGGGATCAACTAGAAAGGAATGTGGATGATAGCTCTTCAAATAGTCAATGTCTTAGAGACATGAAGGGAAGACCACACGAGGGAGCAGGGGACACAGCAGCCATGGGTCTAGGATATTTCTGCTTCCAAGGACATTGATAAACTTCAAAAGCTACAAAGAATTTTCTAGAACAGTAAATGAACTTCCCCTCCCTACATCTGGAGGCCCAAGCTGCCCCCATTTCTCCACAGCTGCTTCCCCTAGCTATGAAGATGCATTTCTGCGCAGAATGCCTATTTTTATGAATCTCTTTTAAGTCACAGACATGTGACTTCCCATCCTGAACACTGTGACTTTGATCTTAAGACCAAAGATGATATAAAATCACAAAACAGTCATCCCCCCATGTCAGTGGGCTCCACATCTGTGAGTTCAGCCAACCATGGATGAGAAATATTTTTAATTGCATCCACACTGACACATATAAACTTTCCTTTTTCCTTGTTGAAAAGAAAACAAAACAAAACAAAAATAAAAACAGGGTCAGAGCAAGAGTTTTGCACAGGCTTCCACAACATCAAATGTCACCCAAAACAAGAGACAATTAAAAGGCTCATAGGGGATGTCCATGGGTTTCATCAAACACATCTCCATTTGGAGAATTGTAAGGTTTCAGTACCTGGTGAAACTGGTCCCCTGAAGACACTGAAGGGCAGCCATGACAATGACAATTACCAATGCTATAAGCCCCTCCATTAAAAATAAATACACTTGTCACCACCCAAATGTCACAACAATGTCCTACCCAGCATCAGAGCAGTTGTACAGAGAGTACAGTCCATCTGTCAGTGCTACCCCCCTAGCCACAAACTCCCCCAGAATAGCTAAATGGACACACAGAATATAATGACATGTGGAGAACAGCCAGTACCATCAGGTGACATGTGGCCTTTGATAAATGAGGAGCAGCATAACACCAAGCTCCTGGCTAACATCAGCTTCCGTGGCCAACAAATGAGAAGCCATGAGCCTTTAGGCAGGTAGTCCTCTATCCCTGGGATGTGGATGCATGGCTCAGAGCAGGCCCTAGCACAGAAGAGCCAGGAACTTGGCTACACATCTCTCAACCATCTGGGTTAGCATGGAAGGTTCACACTGCTGCTACAGGCCTCAGTTTCCACTTCTGCAAAGCATTAGAACTTGCTCACACCCTCTTAGAGAACAGCTAAACCCACTCTCTGGACTAGTAAGATGATGCACCAGGTAAAAGCATCTGCCTCACAAGCCCGAGAAACTGAGTTCAACTTCTGGAACCCACTGGAGGAGATGAACCAACTCCCAAATATCCTCTGACTTCCACATTTGTGCAGTGGCACAGGTGCTTACTCACATGGACCCATTGCTCTCCAACCTACACACACACACACACACACACACACACACACACTCACATGCACACAGAGATATACATACACATGCACACACATTCACATGCACATACACGCACACCCATACATGTAATAAAATAAATGTGCTTCCAGTTCACCTCTAGACACTCTCAAAAGAGGCCTTCCTACTCATCCCTCTGTCTCTCTTCCTGGGTCCAGAGTGCGCTCAACTAGACCTTGACACCCAGCCAGGTGGCTGCAGTGTTTTTTGTCACCCTGCTCCACTATTCTCGTCACTTCTTCCCACAATTGCATCCAGGCGGCGACCTGTCCCCTGGACCACTGGGAACCACATTGAGTTCTGACCCAGTGTTCCCTGACCTAGTCAGGGAACACTGTCTCTGTGCATCAGAAAACAGATACAGTCACTCACTGTGCCTGGCTCGCCTACTTCCCTGAGGATAGAACCAAATTCCATGGCCTGGAGAAGGAACTCCTCGCTTGGCCCCTATTACATGTCCTCTTAAACTGTCTTCAGATGTTAAAGTAAGCAAGATCTGGACAGCAACACCAACAGGTAGGGCACTTGTTGTTCTGCAAAGGACTCCTGAGGCCAGGAAGGCTCAGAGAGACAGAGGTACTTGTCCAAAGTCACATAGGTCATATGTGATTAAGCCATGGCACAAACATGTGAGCCCCAGAGCAAGCACCCTGGCACCATAGTCCCCTTAGTAGAGCCACTGGCAAGTTGCTATTGCTCAAGTAAAATAACTCCCCACCCATACTCATACATGCAACCATAATTAAATGAACATGGAGAGAGAGAAAGAGAGAGAAGAGGTCCAGTGAGAGGAGAAGGGGATGAGAGTGTAGAGGAGGAACAAGCTCCAAGTACATTTTATAGATGGATGTGTGAAATTATAAAAGAATAGGAGGCCCATATGCAAACCCACACAGCTACAGCCATCTGATTTTTAGAAAAGATGCCAAAAAATACAAATTGGAGAAGAACCATCTTCAACCAATGGTGCTGGGAAAACTGGACATCCACATGCAGAAAAATTACACTTAGGTCCCTGTCTCCAACCTTGTACAAAATCAGCCCCAAATGGATCAGAGACTTTACTATGAAACTTGAAACACTAAAAGGAACAAAGGGGAAAATCAGAGAATATACTTCAAGATTCGGCTGGAGAGACGGCTCAGTGGTTAAGAGCACTGACTGCTCTTCCAGAGGAGATGAGCTCAGTGCCAAGCACCACCATGGTGGCTCACAGCCATCTGTAACTCCAGTCCAGGGGATCCGATGTCCTCTTCTAGTCTCCTGGAGCACCCAAGTGGGGCACAGACACTAGCAGGCAAACACCCACACAGAAAAATATTTTTCATTAAGAAAAGATTAGACCTAGGTAAGGACTTTCTGAATGTGATTCTAGTTGTCAGGAAATGAGGCCAATAGCTAACCAAGGGGATCTCATGAAATTCAGAAGCTTCAGCTCAATTCAGAAGAAACCACCAAGGAGGAGGCAGCTGACAATGGGAGAAAATCTTTGCTAGCTAAACATCTGACAAAGTACTGAGATCTAGAATATACAGAGAACTCCAAACTGAACAGAAACTAAACAACCCAATCAATAACAGGCTGATGAAGTGAACAGATGGTTCTCAGAAGGTGTACAAAGGACTGATAAACAAAAACAAAACAAACAAGTAAAAAAAAAACTGTTCACCCTCACCAGCCACCAAAGAAATGCACATCCAAACTCCACTGAAATTCCATCCTACCCCAGGGAGAATGGTAGTCACTAAGAAAACACACACACACACACACACACACACACACACACGATGGAGAAGGGAGCTGGGTACTGTGTAACCCTGGGGACCTCAGTCTGGATACCTAGCACCCACATAAAAAGCTGGGCATGGCCACATATGCCCCTTAACCTCAGTGCTGTGGAAAGTAGAGACAGGAAGATAGCTTGGGTTAGCTGGCTGCCAGCCTAGCTCTAGGTTCAGTGAGTGATGGAGCAAGACACCAGATGTCCTCCCCAGTCCTACACACACACACACAGAGAGAGAGAGAGAGAGCGAGAGAGAGAGAACACAACAAATATTGTCAAGGGTATGGACAAAATTGAATCCTTACACATGGCTGGTGGGAATGTAAACTAGTCCAAGCCATGGTGGAAATCAGTTCCTCAAAAAACTCAAACTATGTTTAACATATAATCCATATACCACTCCTGGTATTTATTCAAAGAAACCCCTCAGCAGGCCACAGAGATTCTTACACACCCATGTCTACTATAGCAGTTCACAACAGCCTAAGTGTCCACCAATGCAGGGACGGGTTTTAAGATGTGTCTATCTACACAAACATAGAATTTCTTTCAGTCACAGAGAGCAAATGTATGTCATTTGCAGGGAAATGGGTGCACATGGGCATGATCACATTAAGCCAATTAAACCAGTCTCAGAACAAGAAGTTATCTTTCTCATTTGAAGTGCATAGACTTTGCATGGTACCTAAAGTCACAGACGTATACAGGACATCAAAGTAGAACTGAAACTGCTTAGAGGCAAAGAAGACTAGCAAGAGGGGGAAGAAAAGGAAGGGAGAGTGGAAGGTGTGCTGAACATACAGTATCTACTTGTATGACAGTGTCTTTATAGGACATGGAACCATGTACATTGAATACACAATGAAATAATTTTCAAGTATGTATTCAGCAACAACAAAAAAGTGCCACCTTGAGCCAGGCAGTGCACACTTTTAATCCCAGCACTTGGGAGGCAGAGGCAGGTGGATTTCTGAGTTCAAGGTCAGCCTGGTCTACAGAGTGAGTTCCAGGAGAGCCATGGGTATACAGAGAAACCCTGTCTCGGGGGGGGGGGGGGGGGGGGGGAGGGGAGGTGCAACCTCTCTAAGTGTGAGCCCCAGAAAGCATCAAACAAAAACAACAGAGGGAGCCCAGGTTGATGTGGGTTGCTTTTCCTCTTTGCAACGTTATGAATAATTCTATCATTCTGAACCTTCACAGTGCACTATAGCTTGAAGGTAAGATACACACGTGCTGTTTTGGGAAGTTGTGAAATCACCGGAGGTGGGACCTAACCAGAGGAAGTGGGTCCTCCAAGAGCTCTCAGCGTCCTGAGGGTCCGAGGGCAGTTACTTCACACTCACAGAGCAGCACCTCCATGCCTTCCCCGCCATGATGGACTACAGCCTTTTAAACCAGGGGTCAAAATGAACCCATCCTCCCTTGAGATGTTCCCATGAGGTCTGCAGGCCCAGTGTTGAGAAATAGCTGACGCTGTGTGCCTAGAAGCCTAGATGGTCAGGAGCCCCAGGTACCCCATTCATTCAGATGGGCCATGCACTGAAATGGGGAGGGCGGAAGGGGGAGAGGAGTGAGGGGAGAGTGTTTGATCCCAGCCGAGGACTCACCCAGCAAGGTCAGCTCTGGACGAGCGGCCTCCTCTGTGCCCTGGCAGATGGACACTGCCCCAGCACACCTCCCTGAGCACACATGCAGCCAGCTACCAGGGTGTGGCTCTCTGCCACACCTGCAGAAGACTGCCCTCAGCACAGGCTTTCCCCACTTAAAGGAACAGGAGCTTTAAGAAATGCCTTGAGGTTAAAGTCACACAGTGGTCACCACTGGGTCTCTCAAGGCCACTACCCTCTGGGAAGTAGATGTGCCCCGCCTCCCACCCCAAGCAGGGCAGAGACCCATGGTAGTGTGTCACGAAGTTTGCAGACTGACCACAGAGTCAGTTTTAGAAAGCCTTAACAAAATGGAGACAGGAATTCTTGAAGGGATGAACCTCCAACATTACATACCTCACCAAAAA
>NW_022196905.1:31426996-31428472 GCF_008632895.1 Mastomys coucha | reverse complement strand
AAAAAAAAAAAAAAAAGACCACACCAAAAAACAAGAAGTATCACAAAAGACTCTCACAGCTAAGGCCACTTCTATGGGGGCATCTTTCCAGTACCAGCCAGTCCTAATGCAACTAATCTGCGGCCAAGATCCTCTCCCAGCAATACCGGGGCACAGCTCACTGTCTAGGACACGCTGCGAGAACCAATGAGTTTATTTTAAAATAACCTGCATGTGCTTCTTCTCTCCTGCTTTGAATAGTTTCCCCAGCTGTGCCTAGGTCAGAGCACCCACATGTCAGCTCACAACCCTCTGCAGAGTCCAGGTTACAGCCAGGTCCTTAGGAGCACACCTCTTCCCGCTACCGCCTTAGAGCGACACTTAAAGTCATGGAGATATACAACGTACACTGTGCCAGAGAGTGTGGAGAGTGTCAACAGAGACGGAATGACAACAGACCATTACCCCTCCCCAGAACCTACCCCCGCCAACACACACAGGTGTATGCCTGGAGAGAAAAATCCCTCATACCTCAGAGCTGTGCCTCCAGGACCCACACGGAGGTTGGCCTGGAGGTGTACCACTGGCAGGGAAGGAGGAGAGAGAAAAGGATGTATCTTTGGTGTGATAAGATGCTATCTGAGACAAGGCACAGATATGAGTAAGAAAGACAGGACCTACAGCCCAAGCGGAGAACTCATGAAGCAAGTAAATGAAACAGAGAATTCCTAAAGCGTGATTAGTGTGTTAGCATCTTCATCTAGTTTTCCACCCACCTCTATATCCTCCCAAGGACCACTTCTCTTCAGAGTGGGCAAGCAGAGCTGTGTCTAGCACCTGGACTCACTCAGCATGGGGCAGCAAAGCCAGACTGCACCAGCTCCAACAAAGGAGAATCTGAGGCTCATGGCAGGGAGGTGACCCCTGAAGGATCCACAAACACAGCTTGTAAGCACACGCCTCCCAAACAGCAGGGCCCCTTACCTGGTGTCCCCAGTGGGTGAGCCTGGACACAGTAAAGATGGCTACTGGGGTCAGAAAGAAATGGTCCCTACTGTAAAATAACCATGAAGATTGGCACTGCCTGAGAAGCACTCTCTCAGCACTGTGAAACCACACAGGAACTTAGGGTGGGAAAGAAATGATGGGATAGGTATCAATCAAGGCTACCAAGCAGAAAAGTATTTAGGAAACACTGCAATAAATGAACAGGTCCCAGGGTTGGGACTTTAAGAAAGGCCATCTGGTCAACTCCTCACATGCTAGGCTCCATCCCACAGTTACCTAGCAACAGCCAGGTGTGCCTGATTCACTATCAAAGGCACTGTTTGTCCCCCTTCTTGATCCCTTGCTCTCTTCTCTTCTCCTCTTGCTCTTGCCCCTTACCCTCTTTCCCCTCTCTCCCCATTCCCCTCCCCCACACACACATGCTCATGGCTGGCTGCATACTCTCTTCTTTCTCTCTTCTCTGCCTCCTCGCCCCCCTTCTCTCTCTCT
>NW_022196905.1:31362223-31426957 GCF_008632895.1 Mastomys coucha | reverse complement strand
TCCTCCTCCTCCTCCTTCTTCTCCTTCTCCTCCTTCTCTACTCCCCTCCCATGCCCTAAATAAAGTCTATTCTATACTATCCATATGGCTGCTCCAGCATGGCTCGCAGAGGCACAGCCTTCCCCCACACCATACCGCGCCTCTCTCTGTTTATAAAACACAACACTCACCACATAGATGGACATCAAGTCAATGGACTGTATCTAACTCCTAAATACACTAGGAGGCAGGATTTGAACACATGCCCTTCCACCCTCACCCCTGTTTTTACCAACATTTCACTCATACTTGGCTAGTCATGGCTGCCCCAAGAAACCAACATGGACCCGGAGGCCCTGAAATCTTCGGGCTTCCGTGGATGCAGAATGAAGGAAAAAAAGCCAAGAACTCGTTGCAGACCTTTGTCCAAGTCCCAGCTCCAGCCCTTACTGTCCTATGACTTATATCGAGGGTGTCACCTCAGAGTCCTGGCACTGTTGGATGGGTGACGGTATTAGCCCTAAGCAAAGCCACCTTCGCAGGACAGACTGGCGCAAAGAACACTATTCATCCCTATACCAGCGACCCTTGTGGCCTCCAGAGCCACTACCTATATCAGGGCCAGGTCCTCTGGGCCACGAGGGTGCCCGGCTCCACCTGCCTTGGGGCCCTGCTCGCTGCATCTTGCCGTCCATCTGCCTCCTACACTCTGCCGAGCCACTCAACCTCAGAGGTAATTTTAAATAAAAAAAGAAGATAATGAATTCTAACAGCCCTAACATATTAATGCTACTTCCGGTATACACAGTCTGACTTCCGGTCTGACTTTTGAAGTCAGAAGGAAGTCTCACTCTCAAGCCGGCCTCCAGGGCCATGCCCCTTTCCCTACGCTCTGTCCCCGCCCTTCCAGAAAAAGAAAAAAAAAAAGCCCTGGGGACTAATCATTTGACACATACTTACACTGGATGGATGGATGGATGGATGGATGGATGGATGGATGGATGGATGGATGGATGGATGGATGGATGTAAAAAGGCCCATCCCTAATAGTTTTGTAGTGTCTCTGTCTCTATCTCTTTTTAGTTGGAACACCAGACTACCTACCTTCATAAAAGCAGTGTTTCCTATCATAGTTACAAATGGCAGCTCACAGCACCTCCAGGACTCGACTAGGGCCACTGAAACCATGCATTGGTTATCAATTCTCTCTCCAGGACAGAAACTCTGCCCCCAAAACACACAAATAACCAACAGTCAGGAAGCCCTGAAGGTTCAAGAGGTTTAAGAAGGGCAAGTTTGCTGTGCAGTGGTGGCACATGCCTTTAAAAACCAAAAAAAAAAAAAAAAAAAAAAAAAAAAAAAAAACAGTAAAAATAAAGAAGTGCAAATTCACTTCAGCACAGCATGTTCTCAGGAAACAATAGAACCAGCCAGGGTGTTCTAAAACGTGCTTCACAAACCATTTTTTACCCCTTGTCATGAAATGAAATCTTATCCTACTCTTCGCTGGGCAAGGTCTCCCAGCCACTCTCCTCAGATCAGCCTAAAAGCTTTGGAGTGGAGAGAGAGAAGCAAGGCTCTCTCACTCCAGGGGCCCAGACTCATTAACGCTCACCTTTCAGTGACTGCTCCATGCCAGTATCTTGCCTCCTCTGGGCATGCTGGTTGAGAGGCTGAGGAGGAAGCTACAGCACCTGCAGCAGGGAGCACTCAGCAAATGCCACAGCACAGCAGCAGGTGGAGGCAAGGAAACAGGAAGACCAAACCCCAGCAGGAGACCAGGGCCATCCACCATGACCTGCCTCTTCTGCCTTCCTGACACCCCAATAGGTACTACAAACTGTACAGAGCAGCAGAAACACACACACACACACACACACACACACACACCAAGAAAACTGGACTCTCACTTCCCAACCACATCATCTGCAAAAGGAGACCTGTTCATTGTACCAGAGAGCATGTGAGGATGGAGCTCAAGATGGCTCCAAGTCAGGCTACGTGCACCACAGGGCATCACTGCTGCTTCCAGACTCAGGAGCTGCAGCTAAAACAGGCTGCTGCTGGGCTGTGTATGCAAACAGCACAGTCCATCCACCAGGCCCCCTGGTCGAACAAGCAACAGTATTCTCCGCCTTGGACCAATAAGGAAACGTGAGGCACTTGCTGCAGACCAAAAGCTTTAAGTCAGGAAGGAAACCCCAGGCACTTCCCAGCTGCAGAAAGAGCTGCCTGTTTTGTTCTCTACTCTTCAGAGCAGCACAGTGCAGGCATGCTCATGGAAGATGCCAAGAACATGCTCAGAGATGAGCAACCGGGCTTCTTCCTGTACACCCAGCTCCAGCCTCCAAGAACAAAGCAGTTGACAAAACCAAACACCACCGAGGCACTCCCATAAAACAGAAATCCCAGAATATTTGACATTGTGCTCCAAGTATAATCAGACTTTTTGATTTCCCACCACAAATACAACTTCTGATTTAAAACAAAACCTGCTACTCTGAGTATGTTAAGACATTCAGAAACACACTCAGACCAAGACCCGATTGTCGCTAGAGTTGTTTATCGGCACTCAGGAGAGTGCAGGGTGCTTCCCTCCCAACACTCTGCATGGGAACTCCTCTTTGTCCTTGAGTTTCTCATGTATGATCTTACCAGGGGCTGAAAAGGAGAGATGGAGGTAGAAATGGATGATATATATCCTGCAAGAATAACTAAGTGCCAGAATCAGTACCCTGCTCTCTTTAGATGGAATCCAGTACAAATGAAGAAATATGTGCCAACTGATAACAGCCACTGCTTCTGCAGCTCCTACTGAGTGCCAGAAACCACTGTAAATCTTTTTAGACAATTGCTGCTCTGAAGCCTGTGACATAGCTCTGCCCACAGCACGACTGCCCTCCTGATAGCTCAGTAGACACAGCACTTACCGATAAGGCCTGGAGCTCAGTTCTCAAGAATCCACATAAAAGGATTGGGCATGAGGGCCCTCCTGTAATCCAGGCACAGGTGAGGCAGAGACAGGGGGTGCTCCAGAGCAGGCTGGCTACTCAGACTGGTTGACACGGCAAGCTACCAGGTTCAGTAAGACACCTTTTGTCAATACATAAGGTGGAGAATGATCAAGGAAGGGAAATGATGTCATCTTGGGGTGGGCAGGGCTCCACAGGTACACAGACATACATACACATGTACACACTTGTGAACACAACTGTGAACACACATCCATGATTAAAAAAAAAGAAAACAAAAGAAAAAAAGATCAAAGAAATAACCACCCAATAGTAACCCAGCAGGAAGGGCGAATTCCTCAGACAATACATTCAGTAAGTGGTGTAGCCACTGGGTATGGCTCTATTGTCTTTTGTCCTAACCTGTTCAGGGGTGTGACTTCTAGGGGCCATTTATTATGCTAGGCCCTGAGGCTAGAACCACAAAGTTGGTGTCAGGTCCATGGGAGAAAAGGTCAAGCTAACTCCATTCATAAGACAAAGAGCCCAAAATACCCCAACCATCCTGCAAGTGTGAGGGTGGGTGGCTACTCTTTCTGAGATGGTAATAAAACCTTGGGGGTTTTATTTAATGCTCTGAACTTCTTGGAAAAAGACCTATTACTTCCCTTATTTTGTAGGGAAGAACTCAGTCTCAGATGGAGCATAAGAATTTGCTAATATCCCCACCAGCAAGCAAAGTCTGCCTCTGGGCAGACTGCCTGCAGCACCCAAGAATCCCTTATTAATGAGACAGGACCCTTAAAAGGTCTCCCCAGAGGGTTTAGGCCTCCAGTTGTTTCTGCATCAACTCTGCTGAAATGAGTCAAGAGGCCAAGAGTAAACACTCCCACCCCCAGAACTGGTTGGTGAGGGCCACCCCTGAGAATGGGTAGGAACCGTTGGTGGGGGCCAAGAAAAGAATAACTTCTTTCTGTGGTTTCCACATCCTTTCCACGCTCAGTGTGGCTTGACATGCATAGAGCTCTCTCCGCAAAGTGCACCTGCTGTGTGCACAGACTGTCTAAAAGCCATGCCCAAGACCCAGAGGGAGGGAACCCAGAGGGAGGGGACCCAGAAGGAGAGGACCCAGAGGGAGGGGACCCAGAGGGAGGGGACCCAGAGTTCACAGGTATCAATGGTTTCTCTCCAGAAGCTCCAGGAAGTGTGGTTGAGGGGGATGGGATGGGGAGGGAGAGACTTGGAGATCAGAAAGTGGGGTGCTCAGCCCACTGGGGGGGTACTCACCAGCTTTGTAGCAGCTCAGCAGGGAGTGAAGGAGATGGCCTGGGGTCAACTGCAGACCCCCCTCACAGTCCCAACTCTAGGGTGGGCATCCTGATGCCACCCCCCCCCCAACACAAATACAGTCAGGGAGCTCCCAACTGAGTTGGGAAAATACCATAACAAGGCCAGGTAATTCATAGCCACAGGAGCCATGGGGACTCCTGTGATGGAGGGACACTTGAAATGGGCCTTGGCTGTGGTAAATGAGAATTTACAGAGACAGGTACAGGAGCCTAAGGGAGGTGAGAGGCACCTAGGCAGGCAGAACAGCGGGGACCCCAAGTCTTATTCACTGACTCAGAAGCATCCCTGTGTCTGCTCTACCCTGGGCCTGGTGCTGAGCATCAGAATCTCAGACATGAATCTGGCACAGCTCCTTCATGTATATTGAACTGCCCTGGGAAGAAATGTGGAAGAGAAGAGCTACATGGGGGGACCAACCTGGGACACAGAGAGGCACAGCAGATGAGAGAAGTACCTGAGGAGAGGGGCCTGGGCCTGGTCGAAGGTGCCAGGAAGGGTGTGGCAGGGGAAGAACACAGTGGCAGACAGTACAAAGGCAGGGTCTGGTGAGGTTAGAGATGGCAGGAAGCTCGCTAGTGGAGGGCAGCTGAGATTCCCAAGGTTCATATGCTATGCCCCTAGCAGGGTCGTGTGGTATGATGAGGCGGAGTCTTTGCATTAGAAAAGGTGGGGTCTTTGGGAGCCTTCATATTAGAAAAGTCATGACAGGAGAAAAGAGAGAGCTTGCTTCTGCCCGTTGCCACCATAGCAGGGCACAGGAGAACACTGAAACCTGCAACCCACAGAGAATCTCACCAGATCACAACAGCCCAGAACGTTGACCTCAGACTACACGGTCTGTGACACAATGAGAAGCAATCTCTGCTGGAAGTCCCAGCCTCTGGAGTTTGTTAGAGTGGCCCAATTGATAATGACTGGTGCCCACCAACTCAAGCAGGGAGCATGTGTCCCTTCAAGAAGCAGTCCAGGTAGCGACAGGAGTCTGTTTCACATCTACTGTGAGAGTCCTTTCAGCAAGTAGGAATGTCATGAATAGGTTACCCGGTCTCTGCCTGTCTCTGCTCATTTATTTAACTTCCCAAATGTTCCCTATACATCCAGAGCTACTGGACAAGTGGAGAAAGATCCTCAAACATTACAGGAGACACAGGACCCTGCTGTGTTTCTGATACTTAGAGGGACATAGTGCCCGGCCTTATCAGTCAATGGTGGTCCTGGAAGCTCCCAACCTTGATGTTTGGAGGTTTGGGACAGAAGAGCTAAAAATGATCTGACACATTCATGACAGCCCACAAGTCTACAAGTGTCTACAAGTGCCAGGTGGAGGAGAAGGGTCAATGTCTAAAACGGAGCAAGATATTCAGCACTTAAGATACAGGACCCATTTTTCAAATCCAGGTGCATGAAGTCTCAGGTATGTCTTGAAGATGCTGGAGTCTGGGAGAGTGAGCCTGACAGACCTAGCCTGGTTTTGTCTCGTTCTAGGTTGCCCGGTGAGTACTTACTCATTGTCATCCTGCCTTGGGTACAGCCATCCCATCCTCTCTTGGGAAGAGATCTGAGCCTGCAGAGCTTATAGATGTTGCCAGTTGCAGGAACATTGGGTATATTGTCACTACACAGGATATTTCCATGGCAACAGCCAAGCCTGCTTGTCACTCAGCATGCCACAGGCTGCTCTGACAAACATGGTCTCCCAGACTTCTTTTCCAAATGTTAAATTCATCAAAGTAAAATACTCTTCAAGAGAAAACCAGTGTTGGCAGAGATAAAGAGCTGAACTTGACACCATTCCCGTTTTGTTTATAAGAACAAGATGGTTTAGCTGTGGGTTTTTAAATGGTGTGAGGACTGGAGAGATAGCTCAGTAGATAACAGCCCTAGCCGCACACACATGAGGACCTGAGTTCAAATCTCCAAAGCTCTCATAAAGATATAGGTATGGTCTTGTGTACCTGTAACCCCAGTACTATGATGGAGACTGAAGCAAGAGGATTGCCGAAGCTTGCTGGAATAGCTCCAGGTTCAGGAACAGACCTTGTCTTAAAGGGACAAGAGAGTCATAGAGCAAGACAGCCAATGTCCTCTGCTGGCTCCACTCAGGCACAGACATGGACATAGCACACACGCGTGCACACACCATACATAAACTCACACATTTTAAAAAATAATTAACGTAAAAACTCATTTTTAAACACTTTGTTCTGAGGATGAGGACACGGGCCAGAGAGGGATGCAGGTATTATGCTGTTCCCTACTTGATGGGTGGAAACCAGCCAGGTGCCCTACCCTTGGCAAACAGACCCAAAAACATCACCAGGAGGCTGTGGACAAGCCAAATCCAGGTCCTCTGGGACCTCCTCCCAAGACCCTGGCCCACAGTTGTTCACCCCTCACTCAGCCTTCCCTCCTTTCCCAGACGTGTGGCCACACTCATCATCCCATGCAATGAGAGCACGGTGCAAGAGCCGGGATTTCTTCCTTCTTCAAGAAGGTACCAGAAGTCAAGGATACTGTCTCTAGAGCACCAGTTTGAGGATAGTGCCTATGAGCACAGGAAGGCCTCTGTGCCCTGCACCCTCTGCACCCTGTACCCTCTGCACCCTCTGCACCCTGTACCCTCTGTACCCTCTGCACCCTGTACCCTCTGTACCCTCTGTACCCTGTACCCTCTGTACCCAGCCAAGGTCCTCAGGCCACCCTCAGAATCAGCAGGGGAGGACAGAAATTCCTACAAGCAGGGGAACCTGTCAAGCACTTTAGAAAAAAAAAACCAAAAACAAAAAACACCCCTGCTCCCTAGTTCTCGTTGGAGGGCCTATCAGAAGCTGCAAAAGGACTAAAGAGGCAGTCTGCTCAAAGGCAGGACACCAGAGGATATGAGGTCATGAAATGCTTCCTGGAGCTACTGCTGCCACCGCTAACCTTTATCTTCTCACTACACAAGCTCTTTGGAAGGGTTCCTTCCAGCTCATGATCCATACCCAGGCTAGGATCAATGTTCCTATTAAAGCTTCACTGACGGTATGTCTAGACTACAAATAAACACTGCATTACCTCAGTGCAGGACGCCACTTTCCAATCCTTTTGTGCAATAAGAGGGCGCAGCAGCAGTAGCAGGTGCAGGCCCCGCCCTTAGAGCAGTCCTGTCAGCGATAAAGAGGCTTGCATACAGAGCCAAGCATCCACTAGGTTGGGTGGAGCCTGAGAAGAGGCCACGGAAGGGAAGGTGAAGTGGGCTGGGGAGGACCCTGAGTCCCAAGGAAGGCTGGACCGTGGTAGGTGTGGGGGTATCAGCGTTGGGGGCAAAAAAGAATGTCCTCGGATTGGTCATGAACAAGATCAGCACGCAGGATGGGAACGTAAAGGCTGACAGTCTGGAAGGGACAGGGGACAAGCTGGGAAACTTGCCATAGAACACTAGAACAAACCAAGCCAGGGAGCAAGGGGGTAAGGATTGTAAGAGGGTGAAAGAAAGCAAAAGCGGGGAGGTGGGGAGGGGGGGCCTTGGATGTCGCCCAGGAAGAACTCTGCGCCCTCTACTGACCTCTGCTACAGCGAGTGGTTTTACAATGTTCCCCGTCCTTGTCAGCTTCTGTCCAGTCGTCCTGTCCATTAACAGAAATACTGCTTGCTCTCAGCCCTCATCAGAGAACCTTGTTTTCACAACTGCAGTTAATGAAGGACTCACAGTCAGTTAGAGTGCTTAGCCCTAAAGGGACATCTGTAGTACGCCTGCCTCTACTTCAGGGAACATGGCAAAAAAGATGCTGGAGAAGAGACCTATTATGTCTTCTAGGCATAATGGGAGATCAATGTGCTCGTGAACTCACAGCAGCTGAGACTGCCAGCGAGAGATCGAGCCAGTCAACTTTCAGCATGGATGGGGCGGGGCTCTTGAGGCCCCGCCCCCAGCTGAAGAGCTGTTGGTAGCCAATGGCTGCTGGGGAAGGGAAGAGTCCTTTTTTTGTTTGTTTGTTTGTTTTGTTTTCTTTTCTTTTCAGAGATGTGGCCCCTCGTAGGTTGCCATGCTCCAGTGGATAGCCCCACACCCGTGTGCATGCATACAGACAGCACTAACTGGACTCCGTGAGTTTCAAGAAAAAAGAAGAGAGCCTAAAGTGGGGAGGGGCTGCTGGGTAGTGGGGGTGGGCAGAGGAGGCCCAGGAAGATGAAAGGGGAACAGGGAATGCATATGACTAAAATACATGGTATTCATATGTGAAATTCTCAAAGAATAAATGCTCAAAAATCAGAAAACTTTAAAACAACTGGGATATTGAGTGGAGGGTATACCTCGGCAGTGGAGCACTGCCTCGTGTGTTTGAGGACCTGGGTCTCATCCCCAGCACCTCAAAGTGTGCAGGAAAATGAAATGTGTGAGTGGCTATCATTACTGAATACTTCCCTTCACTTTGGGGGTTTTGCTCATGGATTTTGGTGTTATGTTGTTAAGTGAGAGCATGCTTACAATTGCTAACTAGTCCTGTGGAATCGATCCTTTTTTATACTTACAAAATGTTGTTCCTCATCTCTAGTGATCATTTTACTTTAAAGTCTATTCTATTTGATATTCGCACAGCTACTCTAGTTTCTCTGGGTTTCTATTCCCATCCTTCAGTGTCTATTTATACCTCTGGATCCAAAATGCGTCTCACGGGGCAGCGCGGTGGTCCAAGGGCTTATGTTCCCAGATGGAAGTCAGACATACACCTGCTACAACCTAACAAATGTGATGGCTTGAGATGGGGCAAGGAGGTGATGGGTGAAGCTCATCCTCATTCACTTCTCTACAGCTCCTCCCCTACCCCGCCAACTATGTTTCCCTCTCAAACTGACGAGCACCGTCTTTATTAAGCCCACTGAGCCCACTCAGTGCTGTCTATACATGCTTGGGGGTAAGCACGGGCAGGCCCATGTCCCTCATCCCTAAATGAAACTGACTTCGCTCTCCCTCACCCATTGCTTTCATCTGTTCTGTTCCTCTGCTCCCCTTTATTGCTTTCATTTGCATTAAATGAATCAGGGACTGCACTCAGCACATAATGGAGGAGCAAAGAGTTATTTCTGTTCAATGTAGATAGACAATTTTAAGCTTCTTAAATGGCTCGTTTTTCAAATCCATCATGTTTTTTCCCTCTCTGGTGCCAGTAAATGGGAAGGAGCAAATCGACCCTTCATCGAACAGCCACGGGACACCAGCTGCAGTTCCGAATGCCTGCTGCCAGCCTCCCTGGCTGGGGCATCTGAAGTCTTCAAGTAGCTGTCCTCACCCAGAAGGCAGGACAAGGTCATTAGGATTTGGGTATCTCCTTCATAATCTATCTACGCAGCCCAGAGCTTCAGACCAAGGTGTGGTGGTGGCAGCTGAAATTTTCAAACATATCTAACTCTCGAGGACATTGATATGGGTGCCAAGGAAGCTCTAGGGCACAGAAGTGCTTCATGGAGTGAATAGATCAGACAGCACTGAAAGCTCTCAGCCCACCTCGATGCCTGAGCGACAACACCATTCACCCTCCTAGCTTACCTGCAAAAGCCCTCCTCACCACTCACCAGCAAAAACTGAAAGATAGCTGCAACCCAGAGGTATGGGGCTTGTGAAATCTCAAAATTACAGCTCATACTATGAGATGGGTGATTCTGCGTGCTTGCCTGTCCTCTGTTGGAGGGCCTCCATTTCCTGATACCCTACAGCAACAGGGTTCGTTTGTGTCTTGGAGCATCTAGTGTTCATCTTTAGCAAAATCTACAGAAACAGGCAGAGGGGAGGTCTGTAACTCAGGCCCTCAGGAAGCAGGCCCACACTGAGCCACTGTAATGTTCCCAGGCAGTGTACATCAGTGAAATAAATACCCATGGTAAGAAATGTAGTAAAGAAGCCAAACACAAAGGAGGGATCATAGCCCTTTTGCTTTTTTTACTTGGTAAAAAAGAAGCTGTCATCACCCTGAGCCTGGCAGGCTCCAAACCTCACTGGAGAAATACAATCAAAGACAGCTTAATGTTAGCTCAGTGACACTCTGGCCCAGCAGGTCCTAAGTTGACTACAGGAGAAATGAAATGCAATGTGGCCTTCCACAAATACAGAGTTGGAAGAACATTGTTTTCGAATACTTTCTGCCTCGTCCCATTAAAAGATGACGGGTTTTAACCCATATGTCCTAGCTGTCCTTCTCAGACTGATCAACAGTACAGGGTATATAACTGTGATGTCTAGGTCTCAAGTTTCTATCGCTGGAGGTGGCTACTCAGGGCACAGAGTGACCTTACCAAGGGCAGATGGACCCAAGGAAATCAGGCCCAATGATTTCATTTATGTGAATGCCCAACCCAGAACTGACATTATAGCAACTTGAGACCAAAAAGCCAAAACGAAGTCTATAGACCTACTGAGTGTTGTGTTCAAACTGGACTCTGGGATCCTGCTATGAGTGGACAGCACTTTTCTCCTCCTCGTGGCAGCCTTACAGGGAGGTACACAAGTCGCTAGCAGCTACAACACAAGCATCTAGGGCAGTCATAAAGGATGCTTGAGGCAGGGATCCTGGAGATGTGCTTGACCCTTCCTGGGGAGGGGGCACATGATGCTGTGAGAGAAGATTCTCAGGAGGAAAGCCTGGTGATGAAGATGAGCCCCAAATGAAGGCATGGCATTGGCTTGGCAGAAATGGGCAAATAAAGAAAGCCTGTTTGATCAGGAACAGTAGGTAGACAATGCAGCTGACAAAAGCAAGTCCGTTCCCTGTCCTGAAGATGCTCCGGGACAGCCTGTAGACTTCATATAATTTGTCTGTAACAACTAGGAAATATCCCCTCATTGTCATAGTTTGAATATGCTTGGCCCAGGGAGTGGCACTATTTGGAGGTGTGGCCTTGTTGGAGTAGGTGTGTCACTGTGGGCATGGATTTAAGACCCTTGTCCTAGCTGCCTGGAAGTGAGTATTCTACTAGCAGCCTTCCAATGAGAATGTAGAACTCTCAGCTCCTCCTGTACCATGCCTGCCTAGAAGTTGTCATGTTCCCACCTTGGTGATAAGGGACTGAACCTCTGAACCTGCAAGCCAGCCCCAATTAAATGTTGTCCTTATAAGAGTTGCCTTGGTCATGGTGTCTGTTCACAGCAGTAAAACCCTAACTTAGACACACTCATGGAAAGAGAGGGCTTATAAGACTCAGGAAGTTGGAGACTGTTGAGAAGGCTCAGTAACTTAGAGCACTTGTTGCCCTCACAGAGAATCTAAGTTCATTTCCCCAAATCTACACATCTTGTGGCTTATAGTCAATCATAACTCCAGTTCCAGGGGATCTGATGCCCTCTTCTGACCTCCCTGAGCACCCGACATGCATGCATAACACATGTATACATGCAGGAAAAACACTCATACAAAATTAAAATATTTTTAATTCCCTAGGAAGTAAATAAAACTTACAAGTCTCAGGAAGCACCTGAAACTCACAGGACTCACACCCCCAACAAGACCCTCAATCACACAGCCCCACTCATTTCAATTTATGTGTAAGCCCGACCCAATTTCACCTTGATCCCTGCCAGACACTTTCAGGCAGAAGTGCAAAGGAGGTCTGAACCTGTAAAGCTTATGCCAAGTGCTCCCTTGGTCCTTTTCCATACAGAGTACATACACTGTGATACCCCAAGACACCAGAGCTCCTAGGGAGAAGCCAGCAAGGGATCATTCAATACACAGTGCCCTAACTGGCCTGGCAGAAAGTGGTAGATTAGGCACCCCAGCTGGAGACTGCAGGGGCCACAACTATGTAGGAAAATACTAGGAAAGATCTTAAGTTTCTAGGGTAAAATACTGTAGCCAACTTGAGAAACTAGTACTGTTAGTAGAAGTGACACCAGAAGTGTCCCCACACTCTCCAGACACATTAGAGTGACTACCTTGGCTACAGGTTAGTGATAAGCAACTGTGAGCCCTCCTACCCCTACCCCAGGACACAAAGCCAAGAGGCCATGAGCAGAAAGCCTTGCAGATGGGACCATAGTACTCTCTGCCTCCAGCCTTCAAAAAGTCATTTGGGCTGGTGGCGTCAATACTGGGTTTGTATTTTTATTCAAACTGTGTGCCCTGTGGGTCTCTCCCCTCCCCCAACAAAGACAGCTAGCTCCAGGTCCTCTAAACCTGGTAGCCCAAGCCATAGCAAGATAGAAGAAGCCCTGCTGTAGACAACGGTTCTCTGTCACAGTTTGTCATCAGACTGAGCTTCTTGTTCACAGAACAGGAAACCAAAGAGCCACAATCCTCCCTGGCCCAAGGTCACACAAGCAACAGAAGGCAGAGTTAGAAAAGGACACTGGTAGATGTGAATACCTTGTACTACCAACACTTAACCTCAGGGAGCTTCAACCTACAACAGCAGGGCCCAAGAGGGATACTGTCACTTCAGTTGTGCAGTACTAGAGCAAGCCCAGGCCTTGGGTAGGCAGAGGGGACAGGCAGTCTTTGGCCCCTGAGCATCCTCTATCAGTCTGTCACTTTAAATATTCTAGAGGTTGCATCATAAAAATTGAAAAAGCAACAAGTGATACTAACAGTGCCCAATACCTCCACAGCAGGACCTTCTCCCGACATGCCCACAGCTCCACTCACCCCTGGGTTTACTCACATTAGTAAGTCTGACCCATGCCTGCTGGAGTCATGACTCAGGGCTCAGGAGCCACGCTGTAGGGTGGCTGCTAGAACAGCAGCTCGGCTCATACAAGCACCTGAGTTTCCAAAGCCTGAGGAAACGCACTCAGTCCGAGCACCTCCAGCAGAGACATCTCAAACCTTATGCTGAGCTATCCTTTCATGCCTCAGCAACGGCAGTCCCAGGGTAAACAAGGACGCCCTCCAGATCTCACAGAGGAAGCAGAACCCAGAAAGATGAAGCCTTGTGCTCAGAGCTATCAAGGCAGCATGGGGAAAACTAAGTCACCCCACCTCCTCGCAGCAGTGACGCGCGTTATTACTGCACATGGACATTATCCGGATGGCTGAGAGTCACAAAAACTTGGGAAATGAGTCTCTGCGTGCACAATGCTTTGGTGGATGGGGGTGGGGGGTGGACATGAAAGAGAGAAACAAAGTCCTATCAGTTCATGATGACTCTCAGAAGGAAACTGAAGCGAGGATGAGGGGAAAGTGGAGTTCTGACCTGCGACAGCAATTTAAGATGGGAAAGAAGCCAAGCAGTCAGCCAGGGCCAGGGCAGAAGACAGCCTTCCAGAGAGAACACAGCAAACAGAAATGCTCCCCACAGCAAGAGTCCAGCGTGTTCCAGAAACTGGCAGAGAGGCAGCTAAGCTTCCCTGCCCTGTGCCAGCTGCCTCCCTTGGCCATTCCCCCACTCCACCATCCTCTCTCCAGCTTCAGGAAGTATTCCCATGCTCTTGATGGGGAGATTAGGAGCCATTAAACCAGACTCCTGGTTGGATGCTCCCAGCACAGTGCTGGGCATGGAGGACCCATAACCATTGCAATGGTTCGCTTCATGTTCTGTAAATTTACCTCAGTTTTTTTTTTTTAAAGATTTATTTATTTATTTATTTTATGTATTTCAGTACGCTGTACAGATGGTTGTGAACCACCATGTGGTTGCTGGGATTTGAACTCAGGACCTTCAGAAGAGCAGTCAGTGCTCTTAACCGCTGAGCCATCTCGCCAGCCTTTTTTTTTTTTTTTTAAGGAGTCATTTTTTTTTTTAAAGGAGATCAGGGAAGGGAGTGGGCTGCCTCAATGGAAGGAGATGCAGATTGTGACATCATTAAACAGTGTCCCATGCTGAAGTGCACAGGTGCAGTGTCAGCCTCCAAAACAGTTTTAAAAGGGACGCAGAAGGAGCCCTGTCATCTGTCACTACTCACCTGACTTTTATGCCTCATCTCTCCCAGAAAGCAGGACACCCCTCCCATGGCACATTCCAGCCCTTCCATCCCCAAGCAAAGTACCAAAGGCTCTGGACTCAAAACACTGCGAGGGAGAGGCCACTGGCCAGAAAGCTGAGCCAGCATGTCCCTGTGACCTGGAATACACAAGCACATTACCACCACAAAGCCCAGTCCCCACTGATGAGCACAGAACTTCTTTCATTCCTCAGTGTGGTCCTTCAGCCAAGGCAAGGACATAGGGAGAGAGAGCAGGCAGCCAGTGCCCAGTCCCAGGTTGCCATGGTTAGGCTGAAGTCATCAGGGCTCTGAAGGGTACTGAGGGTATATCCAGGCCCTGGATAAGGGGGAGAGGCCACACTCAGGTCACACTGAACAACACAGAACAGACCAATAGCTGCCTGAATGTGCTGTCCCAGGAGACCACCTTGCTGGGTCTGTCTGCTGCACAGTGCCAAACAAGGCCTTCTCCATCCTTGTGTTCAAGGGATTTGCAAGCACGAAAATCCAGTGTTCTGCTTTGCTTTCTTTTGCTGGGATAAAGCCCTGACCAAAAGCAACCTGGAGCTGGGAAGGACGGGGTCTACTTCATCTTACAGCTTACTGCCTATCACTCAGGGAAGCCAGGACAGGAACTCAAGGCAGGAACAGAATGACCATGGAGGAATGCTGCTTACAGGCTCACTCCCCATGGTTTGCTCAGTCTGCTGTCCTGTCCATGCCCAGGCTCCCTACACAAGAGAGGCAGTGCTCTCAGTGCACAGGTCTTCTCCCATCACATCTCACACCTCACATCAAGGCAATACTCCTTAGACCCGCCCACAGGCCAATCTGATGGAGGCAATTCCATCAACTGATGCTCTCTCTTCCTAAGTGTGTTCAGGTCTGTATGAAGCTGGCAAAGCAAACTATGAGAAATGGCTCAACATTTCTTTGTCACCAAGCCTGATGGCCTGAGTTCCAACCCCAGGCTCCACACAGTGGAAGGAGAGAACCGACTCTCACACGTTGTTCTCTTGCCTCCACACAGCTGTGGCAGGCACTCTACCCTCAACAAATAAATAGTCATTTTTTTTTTTTAAAATTAGCTATGGCATTCCACCCCCTAGTGAAATCTGAGACACAAATATATCACTTCAAGCCACTGTTTGATTCCTTGGCCCCAAGATCTCATGTTACTATCACAATATAAAATATAGTCCAATTTTAAAAGTTCCATTCTTTAAAAATATTTGTCGCTGGGGCAATGGTGGTGCACAACTTTAATCCCAGCACTTGGGAGGCAAAGGCAGGCAGATTTCTGAGTTCGAAGCCAGCCTGGCCTACAGAGAGTTCCAGGACAGCCAGGGCTACATAGAGAAACCCTGCCTCAAAAAAACAAAAAAGAAAGAAAGAAAGAGAGAAAGAAAGAAAGAAAGAAAGAAAGAAGGAAAGAAAGAAAGAAAGAAAGAAAGAAAGAAGAAAGAAACAAAGAAACAAAGAAAGGAAGAAGAAAAAAAGGAAAAGAAAAAAATTGTCAATGATTTTGATTTTAAAGTCCATGACTTCTTTAAAAATCCATCAGGGCTACTGAGATGGCTCAGCAGTTAAGAGCACCGGTGCTTTTGCAGAACACCAAGGTTCGGTTCCCAGTATCCATATGATGGCTCACAACCATCCATAGGCACATACACAGTACACATACATACATACGTGCATACATGCAAAGCATTCAAACACATAAAATAAAATAAACCCAAAAATTTTATGAATAAAAATCTAGGGTCTAGAGAGACGGCTCGGTGGTTAAGAGCACTGGCTGAGGATCTGGGTTTGTAACCCAGTACCCACATGGTGGCTCACAACCATTTGTAACTCTAGTTCCAAGTTACCTTGGAACTAGTTCTTTCCTGATCTCTGAAGAACACACACACAGTGCACTACATGCATGCAGAAAAAACACTCACACACATAAAATATAAAAAATAAAACCAAAATCTATTAACTGTGAATGCCTGTGAAATCCAAAACAACTTCCATATTTTCTTATTCCAAGAGGGAAGGACCAGACCACAGTTACAAGCAAAACAAAACAAAACCAACACTCAACAGTGAGAAAAGTTCAATGTCCATCTGGGACTCACTCTTGATTTTCTGGGCTCTGAATGATTGGTTGCAGCCACCTCTTCAGTTCTGGTATCCACAGCACACAGCTTGACTTGTCAGCTCTAACCAGCTATACTTCACATCCGCTACTGTCCTTGCAGGATGCCCCAGGGTCCAGCATCTCCAATATTCTGGGGTATCCACAGCCATAGCTTCACCAACAGCCTCTCTTGGCCTCCAAACTTCTCTCTTTGATATCTTCAATCTTAATAATTTTTACTGCTGCCGGACAGTATAGACACACGCCTTTAATCCCAGCACTTGGGAGGCAGAGGCAGGTGGATTTCTGAGTTCGAGGCCAGCCTAGTCTACACAGTGAGTTTCAGGACACCCAGGGCTACACAGAAAAACCCTATCTCAAAAATAAATAAATAAATAAATAAATAAATAATAATAATAATTTTTACTGTACTGCTACTGAAGCAGTACAATTGTTAGTGGCCTAGCCTAGCCTCTCATGGTACCAAGCTTCAGCTGCTCTCTATGGTCCCTTCATGCCTTCAAAACCAGAACCACATAAGGGACTCTTACACATTATTAACTTCTTTTTTTTCTTTCTTTCTTTTTTTTTTTCCAAGACAGGGCTTATCTGTGTGTCCTGGAACCCACTCTATAAACCAGGCTGGCCTCAAAACCAGAAATCTGCCTTCCTCTGCCTACCAAGTGCTGGGACTAAAGGCATGTGCCACCACTGCCCAGCTTCAGCCTGCTTTCTTATACAACCTACTATTGCCTTTCCAGGAGTGGCACAGTCCTGAGTGGGCTGGGCCCTCCCACCTCAATTAGCAATCAAGACAATGCTCCACAGACATACCCAGAGACCAATCTGATAGAGGCATTCCTTTATTTCAGACTCCCCTTCTAAAGTGTGTCTAGGTCTGTGTCAAGTTGACAAAATCTATGACACCAGGACCATTGACTCTCACCAAATAAGGAAAGTAAAATGCAGGGGACTGAAGGACGCATTTGCAGTTAACTGATAAAATGCAATTGAACCTGAGGCTGGTATTTGCACTGGGCAGTGAGGGTCAGTAAAGAACTCATCCTGCAGTTTAGGATAATAGAAAGTTCTGGAAATGGATGACAGCCATGGCTGCAGAGTAGTGTAACTGTGCGTAATGCAACAAACTGTGTGCTCAGCATGGATTACTGGAATAGCCATTGTTAAGTGATATACAGTTAATGTAAAATATTTTATGAATTGATCAGCAAATCCTCAGCCAATTTTGACACTAGATATAAGATAAATAAATATCTATATCCTGAGAAGCACAACACTTCCTGGGCAATTTAGAAAAGGCATGTCCAAGCCAGAGGCAAGAGCAGAGCATCACCCTGTCACCTCCCGTCCTCCAGGTTGCCCTCAGAATGCTAACATCTTTTCTGCTTCTAGCCAGGGTTTGTCCCTAAAAGATTACTTTTGTTTTCCATGTACGAATATCTTGCCTGTGTGTATGCCTGTGCACCATTTATGTGCCCGGTGCCTGCAGAAGCCAGGAAGGGTCATAGAACTTCCTGGAACTGGAGTTGCAGATGGTTGTGAGCTGCCATGTGGGTGCTAGGAACCCAACCCAGGTCCTCTTCAAGAGTAGCAAGTGCTTTTAACTGCTGAAACACCTCTCCAGACCCCCAGCTAGGGTTTTGACCCAGCACCCAGTTACATCTCTGGAGTCCTCACTGTACTCATGTCCACTTCCTATGAGACTCCTGCCTTCTCCACTCTCAGTCCCAGAGCCACCCCTTCCCCACCCCTACCCCGCTGCTACCTGTGGCCTCTCTGCCTTCAGCTGCCTGTAGAACCCCCGAAGATAGCACTTCTTCAACACTTTGGTGCTGGAGGCTGGTCATCCCAGGATCCTCTTCTGAGCCTCTATCTATAGCAGCCCCTGTAGCTAGGAGGCTAATACGGTGGCATGCTTCCACAGAAAGCAGGGGGACAGTACCCTGAGTTTTATTCTGGCCCTGTAGGAAGAGGGTGATACATTGCTACGGTAGCCCACATGGGGTAGCATTTGAGGTAGAGGAAAGCTCACTGATCAGCTCCTCCACAGGAGCAGACGGCTCCTCATCATCACATGATCTGTACCTGCATGGCACTGGGCTAAAATAAGAGCCCTCGAGGCAGAAGTGGGAGGTAGAGCCGGTGCAAGCTATTCTCCTTATATAGCCCTCCTTCCCACAGAGCACAGAGACTGAGTGCCTTGCCTAGAGACACAGAGCCACCAGGGCCTGAGCTCACCTCACCTCACCCAGACTGCCGGTTAGGATCACCAGTTTAGACGGAGGGCAAAGGAGAGTTTCCAGCTTGGAAACTCTGCTCTGTGACAGAGCTGAAGGACACAGCTCATCACATACTTATCATGACCATTTATTTAGTAAGAGGACCACACCTCTGATCCCCAGACAACCCAGCAAAGGAGAGACACTGACACACACACACACACACACACACACCATTTATACAGGAAATGAAGACTGAACCAGGAGTGACCTCTCACAGAAATAAGAATCAGGGCATAGATTAGTAGTGGGGCCATTCCATCACCTTGAAGGAAGAGACCCACTCAAGAGCCTGGGGACCACAGCAATAGTCTCCCCACAGGAGGACCCTGAGTCAGAAAGCCCAGGTGGAAAAACACCTGCGAATTCCAAGAGGCAGGTAAGGTTTAAGTCACCTCAGTTCCCAGAATCCCTAGTGGGCTAGATCTGCCTGAGGGGAAACCCACACAAATCCTGTCGTTGCACAAAAGTGTGAAGCTCTGGAAGGTACACATAGGGAGTCACAGTCTGGCAAATCAAGAGAAAACCACAAGAATGTAACTCCAGGGCAAGGTGTTATCACATGAACTGGAAGTTCTCAGACAGATAAGTATTTTAAAGGAAGGACAGGGAAAAGCCAATTTGTGTGCAGACACCACCATGAAGCACAAAGGTTGCTCAGACAGCAGGAAATGGGATCAGGTGGACCAGGGACACTAACAGTGAGGAACTTGCTGCACAGTGGAGATAGTGGGACTCTGAAGATGGCTTATGACACAGGGAATGGCAGTCTTGTCATCTACAAGACCACAGACCTTTTGAGAATTTCATGTTGTGAAATGGTCGAGGTGGTGAGAGTTATCTCCAACTCCCCTGCAGACCTCAGCAGTACTACCTGAGCAAGGTCTCAAGGAGCACCTTTGCGACAATCCTCAGCTTCACAAATGAACCCACAACATTTGCTTTCGCACCACACCTCACTTCCAACCCGTCCCTTCCACTTGTCCTCCCCACCTGATGAGAACTGTCATCAGCCAGCCCTCTGATCTGGAGGAACAGCCAACTCCTCCCCTAGCCTTGCCCACACATCAGAGACTCCCCAAGTCACAAGAGGTGGCATCAGGTGTGGCTACTCTTCTGCTCACCTCCTCTGCTTCGGAAGGTACAGCCATTCACGGCGAAGGTCGGGAGGGGGGGGGTGGCAGGGGGGAGGGGAGGGGGAGGGGCTCTGCCACACCTGGAAGCACGGACTGGCAAGGAGCTCTGCTTAACTTTGATCTACAAAGAGTCAGCCAGATGAAGGAAGGGTGTGCCCAAAATGGGCACAGCACAGCAAAGGCCAAGGTCAGGGTGCCTGAATGTGCACGAATGACAGGTGCTGAACAGGTCAGCCACCAGTATCTCTGAGTTTAACGCGCTGAGGAGAGACTAGGGAAGAGCCTAGTGTGCGGGAATGAGAGTGAACGGCTCCAGATTGGACAGTGGCCTAAAATGGCCTATCCTTAGAATCCCGCAGCTGGGAGAATGGAATGATGGACAGAAGGTCCAGGAATGTGCAGCACAGCGCAGCTACCTAAAAGAAGGCTGAAAGGTCGCCAGCCTGATTGCCAGGAGCACAGCATGGGACCGGGCAGCAGCATGGAGCTCATCCTGATGTCTGCCCGGAAAGGCGATGCGCCCAGGGCGCGCCGCCGGGCACAGGGTGGATACCAGCCTTTCTTCGCAGCGCTCCAGCCTTCTCCCCGGCGCACACGTGGGCGGAGCGGCGCGAGGGTGTGCGTAGCCCGGCAGCCGCAGCGTGTGCAGTGCGTGGGGTGGGATATCGCCAAGGAGGCCTCCCCCTCCGGGTCACCCCTACATATTCTGGGCTCCAGCTAGGCAGACACCCTCAGGACAGGAACCGGCCAGCCAACCACGCCCCCTACGCCACTTGCAGAGAGAGGCACGGGTGGGTCCGGGACGTAAGGACAAGACGAGTGGAAAGCGATGTGGCGTGAACGACACTGGGGAGCCACGGGCCAATGCTGGGGAGCGCCGCCACCACAGGAAAGATGGGGGGAATGGGGGAGGGGAGATGGGCGGGGCCGGGAGGTGGGATGAACGGTTGTGAGGGGCGCGAAGGCTGGGGTGGGGGGGTGGGGATCGGACAGGCAACAAGGGTAGCTGTGTCCTCGTCGCAGGGTCCGCCCACTGGGTGCGGTGTCCTGGACCCCCTTCCTCCGCGGCACACCTGTACCCACCTGCTTGACGCTCCGACCCGAGCCGGGCAGCAGCGGGGAGCCGCATTCTCCGGCCGCCCCCTCCCCGCGCGCACCTACGCTGCTGTCGCCGTCGCCGCTGCCTTAAAAGGGACGAGATAGAACAGAAAATGAATGCATGCAAAAAATGAAAATAAAGAAAACCTGGACCGTAGCCGAGGAGGCTCGGCCCGTGGGAAACCCGTGTGCGATGCGGGGACGGCGGGGACCGGCGCCGCACGCTAGCCGCTGCAGATCGGTGGGCGCCGGGCGCCGGCTCGCGGTGCAGCCCCGCCCCCTCCCGCGTCGTCCCTCCGATTGGTGTTTTCTCCCGCCAGTCATTGGGGAGGGCGTGGCGTCCTTAGGGCCCGGGGCGAAAGCCTTTAGCGGTGGTCAGCTCCCCGGCGCAAGCGAGCGTGCGCACTGGGCGGAGAAGGCCTGGGTGCTGCTCGTCTGGACCCCGAGTCATCGCAGGCAGAAACAACGGGGGTGGGGGGAACCGTCTCAGGCCTAGGAAGCTCTCTCTCTGCCCACAGAGGCCACCCACCGCGGGATGGTGACCATCCTGGGAAAGATGCAGCGATGGCGGGGTGTCTGCCCCCACTTTGTACAGATAAAAAAAATCTGAAGATCAGAGGTTAAAGCGAAATGTTCAAGGTCACAAGTGGTAATCGGAAGACTTGGGATTCCGACGATTCTGACGTCTCCATCGTTGAGTAAAACCGCACCTACTTCATGACAATGCGATGGCAACCGGGGTCTTGCAGGAGGATAGGGTTTAGCTAGGCAGAGATCCATTGGTTCAGTGTAGGTCTACAGATATGTATTGAGGACCTACTGTGTTGTCCCTAAGATCTAAGGACAACGTAGTGGACAAACCAGCAAAGATGAGGAAGGGCATCAATGCCCAGGGAACAGTTTATTGACAATGGGGCATATTTGACAGTCTAAAAAAGGCTGTCTCAAGGCAGAGAGGAGACTGGAAAGGTAAGAAAGAAGGAACGGGCAGGGGCCAGCACCGTGAAGTCTTATGGGCTACGAGAAAACATTTGAAGTTTACCCTGAGACTTGTCTCACCTTGAGAAAGACTGCTAAGAGATTCACACTTTTTAAATATACCAGTCAGGATAAACTCTGTGGAGCTGCGGTAACAAACAAGCCGGAATCTCACTGGTTTGTTTCCTGCCTGCTTGAGTCAGTGGGTCTCTATTGATGGACGGCTGTCACTTGTCACAGGCCATGCTTATGAGATTGGGTCAGAAGCAACACAATTCACAGAGCATTGTTAAAGAAAGGTGGCCTGATACAGGCGTTTGTAAAACCAACCCTTCCGTCTTAAAAGCGCCACATGCTCTTGCATTTCATTGGCCAATGTAAGACATATGATCATGCCTGACTTTAGAGAGGGCAGACCTTCCCAAAACTGTAGAGAAAAGACCCAGAATGTTTGTGAGAGACTCCAAGGATGTCATCAACAGCAACAGACCAACTGTAAAGACAGCATGGTCTGAAATGGGTGCCTGGTAGCAAGAACAACAGGAAGGGTGATGCGGTAGGAACACAACCAGGAAAGAACAGCAGGAATGAGGTGTTTCTGGGATGATCAGAGCCCATCTTCCCCCCCCACACACACACACACACATACAATATGACCTTCTTTAGAAATAAGACCTTGGCAAGTCTCATTAATTAGGACGAGGTTATCCTGGAGTATCCTGGCCCCTCATTCAGTCTGACTCCTCTTCCTATGAAAAGGAGTGTAGAGAGATACACAGAATGGACATAGTTGGTGAACCTGAAGGCATGGCCAAAACACCAAACATCAACAGCCCAACTTGGGAAAGGAGCAGAGGGGAGGCTTCTGAGAACCACAGGGGAGTCCCTGCAAGAGAGGCTTGAGTGACTTGAAGGAGTCATTCTAGCTTAGAGCAAAGACAATAAGTTTCTGTTACTAGAGTCACTGAGTTTGTTCTGATTGGATACATGTGTATCAGTTGCAGATTGCATTTGGCCACAAGTTATCCAAAGCACTGTTCTACACTATGTTTTTCCTCATTTAAGAATCCCAAGGCAAGCCAGCCCTCACTTTCTCCTATCCACCCCTCCTCAACATGGTACGTCCTTCCTCGTGGTATCTTCAAGGTGGCAAGGTGACAGTCTCCCTGCATGCTGTCTCCATTTCAGCCAGGAGAGGGAGATTCAAAATACACACTCATCCCACAGCTCCTTGCAACAGCTTTTCTGGAAACTCTCCCAGAGCCTCATATTTGATATGTTTGGCTAGAAAATCATTGCATAGCCCCTCTGACTCCAGAGGAGGATTTCTTTTTTTTATTTAAAGAAGCAGGGTTTTTTTTTTCAGATGCATGAAGGAAAACGATACCACAGGGTTCTGATGATGGGTAAGAGAAGAATGGATTATGAACAGATGTCTGTATGGTGCATGAGTTTCATGATGCCCAGAGCTTCTGAAATCAGGAGCCCTCCTTAAGAAGAATAAGAATTACAAAGTTCTGTGCAAAAGGCAATATTTATTTAGAGAAATTGGGGCCATAGAGATAGTTCAGTGAGTAAAGCACCCGACATGGGGTTCTGATGACCTGAACCCCACATGGTAAAAGGAGAAAGGAGAAAGCCAATTCCCACAGTGGTTCTCTGACACAGACACACACACACACACACACACACACACACACACACACAGAAGCACTACACATAAAAACACAGACACACATACACTATAGATACATAGACACATTTAGAAATATACACACATAAATGCAAAATTATTTTTATTTAGAATAAATACAACAAATTCTGTTTTATGTAGCTAGAAGCCACAAATATAACAAGACACAAAACTCAGAAAAACAGTATAATAATTGAATTAATTACTCACCTGACAACCAGCCACTCTTATAGTAGTATCTTTTGGTCGGTATCTTCTCCTTCTGCTTTTCTTCCTCCTCTTCCTCCTTCTCTTCCTCTTCCTCTTTCTCATCCTTCTTCATCTGTTTTGAGTGACTTCATAGAATAATGATTTGGTAACACTTTTGTATGCAGAAAGCATAGAAATAGATCATTCAGCGTTCTGTAATGAAAGTAAAGAAAACATTTTTGTTGGTTTTGTTGTTGTTGTTTTATTCTTGTTTTTGTTTTCTTGAGACATGGTTTGTCTGTATGTATAGCCCTGGCCATTCTGGCACTCACTCTATAGACCAGGCTGTCCTAGAACTCAGAAAGATGTACCTGCCTCTGATTGGATTAAGTCGTGTGCCGCAGCCTCTGCCACCGCCACTGCCACCACCAGCAGCAGCAGCAGCAGCAGCAGCAGCAGCACCAGCACCCCCAGGAGCAGCAGCAGCAGCACCATCACCCCCAGCAGCAGGCTTCAGTGGAGGAAACATTGATGCAGGTAGAAATGTTCTTCTGACTCAGATTCATTATGAGTCGTATGCACATTTTCAAAATTGTTTGAAAGCTAGGGAAGACTTTCCTTGAGAAATGAATGCTTAATATAAAATTATTTATTTATTAGAAATATATGTTTACAAAGGGTCTTGCTCTCTTTGTTGTATTTTGTTATTCTTTTTTGTTTGTTTGTTTGTTTTGTTTTTTTTTGAGACAGAGTTTCTCTGTATAGCCCTGGCTGTTATTTTGTTATTCTAAATAAAAAATTAACACTCTCTCACTTTCTCTCTCCCTCTCTCTCTCCCTCTCTCTCTCTCACTTTTTCTCTCCCTCTCTCTCCCTCTCTCTCTCTCCCTCTCTCTCTCTCTCTCTCTCTCTCTCTCTCTCTCTCTCTCTCTCTCTCTCTCTCTGTGTGTGTGTGTGTGTGTGTGCATGTGTACCACTGTGAGAGTTGGTTCTCTCCTTTTACAACATGAGTCCTGGGGATTGAACTCAGATCATCAAGAAAAAGTGTCAGGTGCATTTACACATTGAACCATTTCTCTGACCCCCAATTATTCTCAATACATATTCATCTTGCACCTAGATTAGAATTCATGTCAGTCCCCCTGCATCAGCCTCCAGAATGACGGGCTAATGAGCATGTGATGGCATGTGTGGCTATTAACTCTCATGAGGAGAAACATTTATGTAATAGATGCAAGTAGATGTGATGTGAGCAGCCCAGCACTTCCCATCCTGGGGCCCATCCTTGCCACCTAGGAAAAAAGAACCCAAGCATCCAAGCTTCCCCTGGTCCCCTGTGGCAGACATGACTCTGCGATTCTGCAATGCTCTCATGGTTCTGAAGCTTGTTGATCCTGACAGCGTGCGTTCACCCCGGTGACTCGGGCACCTACCTGCTAGTCCTGGCCAGGGTATTTTATCACACCAACAGGAAATGAAACTCACACAACACTGCAAACACAGAGTCATGAGAACCCACCCACCATCAGGCCATCCCAGATGTCAGAAGGGGTAATGCTGAACCTCTCAAGCTTGAAGGTGAATCTGCCCCAGTGCCATCATGTGGCTGCTACATAACCCTCAGTTAGGCCTGGTGAGAAAGGTGCCACAGTGCTATCCTAATAAAGGACAGGAAGCTAGGCCCTGGGAACAAGCACCTGGGGACACACTTAGTATCTAAAACTGCACCCCTGACACTGTGTTATACAGCATCCAGCCCTAAAGTCCAAGACTCAGCCACACCCAGTGACACTCAAAGTGTTCCCAACAGAGAGGTACTTTCTGAAAAGTTCAGAGAGCCACCGTGTGGCTTCCACGGGAGAAGGAGTTCAGAGGATCCGGAGAACCAGAAAGTGCCTGGTAACTGTGGACAACTCTGCAATTACCTCAAAATAGAAAGGGCTTTTAAAAAATCGATGATCCTTTGATAACCTTGAAGGTTGTTCACTGAGATTCTTGTTCTGCACAGAGGTTTTTTTTCCCCCTGGGGCAGGGAGGTGTGGCTAGGGGGTACAGACTCTCCTTCAAATCTTAGGACTGTCAGCCTAAGGAGTATGTGAGCCTAGCTTGTCCCTCAGACCCAGGCCATGTGGCTTTATGCTTGGGAGCTGCAGGTCCCTCTGCCAGGACACTAGTTCCTGGGTTCTTGCATTTGAATGGGTATAGCTTGCTTTCTATGAGTCTGGTGGAAAGATTTAAACAGTGCAGGCAAATATGGAAAGGAAAATGAAGGCTACCTTCAATCTTACCTCCTGCAATAAGTTCACAAACCCTTGGTGGGCTCAGCTCAATGTCTCTCCTTGTATGCAAACATGCATACAACTTTCTGTGAAGCACAGACTCTCCCATCACACCCTGCAGGTGACCCATCTCCACAGCCTGGCTAGTTTTGGTTTTATTTTCAGTACTGGGGGCCCTAGAATGTCAGCTATGCCAGGCAAGTGCTCTGATGCTGAGACATTAGTCATATTGTTCTGGTTCTCACTCTGCACACACATCAGCACCTCAGGAAATCCCCTCCGGTGCTTTAGGGTCTCTAACTCATCTTCCACTGGGCTGTGCTCCACAGTGCTGTGCACTTCCTCTTGGTTGCCACCCTCTTCATTTCTGCCAGCCAGAGTCAATGGCAGGAAACACTCTTCCACACAGGCTAGAATTTCTGTTTCAGGGGAATGTCTCTCTAGAGACAATTGTCAGTTTCTGGGTAGAGGTTTGTTTGCAGTAGATGTTCCTAGGACCTTGTAACATGTCCCTCTTGCTTTCCTAGTTCCCACCATCAACCCATGTCACTGTGTGCTGCAGTGTCACCAGGAAAGGGTGGTCTGTCCTTGTAAGTTACTGAAATAGTGTCTTGCATATTCCGAGCTGGCTTTTTCCTCAGTGTAGTCAATAGTGATACGTTTTCTAAAATTATCTTTTGCCTTAAAAGAGACTGAGCTTTCACTGGACCTTGCATCCTAGTTAATGATGTGCCTTGGGATGATTTGAGACTTAACCTGCTCTACTATTGTGTGCTTAGATATAAGGTTAACCTCCCTTTAAGGGAATAATGTAACCAAACTGACTATACCTTTTACAAGCTAAGCTAATCATAGCTTTAATCATATCTTACGTACTCTTCCATCCCCAGAACAATGTATATGTGTATGTGTGAGTTGTGGACATCATTTTCAGAAAGCAGCCAATAGGTTAGAAGCAACCTTAACAAATATCCCATAAATGTTAAAAGCAATATCTAGATACAGGTTGGTAACATCTGCTTGCAGTTTCAAGTTCTTCTCAGGGGTTTACTGGGATTAACCAAGTAACTTCTTTCTTTCCAAAACCCTGTTAAAGATCTCTGTAAAGAACTCCTCATTTCCATTTTTCTTTCATGTTTTCTGTGTTGTCAATAAATATAGGAACAAAGCTTTTTGCTCAGGCAGTCACAAGAAAACAACATGGACAGGACAGACAGATCAGATATAGATATATACAATAGACAGACTGCAAACAGGCAAGTAACAGGGAACTATAAGCAGAGGAAAAACACCAGGGAAGAAGTGGGGAATGCAGATCTGGGCTAGTTCTTGGTAGAATTCCTCCGAGGGGGGGGGGTTGTCTTCATTCCTTATTGCTCTTACAGGGGACCCAGGTTCCATTCCCAGCACCCACATGGCTCACAACCATCTGTAATTCTAGTACCAGGGGATCTGATGCCCTCTTCTGACCTCAGAGAACAATAGACCCTCACATATTTAGAGGGGGCGGAGGATGGCAGGAGAGATGACTCAGCAGTTAAGAGCACTTGCTGCTCTTGCAGATGACTTGGGTTCAGTTACTCGTGTCCATATGGCAACTCACAACCATTCATAACTGTAGCTCCAAGGAGTAGAACCTGTCACCCTCTTCTGACCTCCATATGCACCAGGCATGCATGTGGTGCACAGAGATACTTTCAGGAAAAACACTCATACACATAAAGTACAATAAATAAATCTTCTAATAATTAAAAAGCTAAGAAAACAAAACAGTTGGGTGGCAAAGGTGACCCCATAAAGAGTCTTTATGTGGAAAAATCTCCTACCCTGTGGCATATTGCAAGAATACCAGGAAAGATGTGTAATAAACACCTTCTCCAAAGGTCTGTAAGAGGCTTCCAGTGAAGTCAGTTCTGCCTTCAAAGTGAAAAGAATGAAACCAAAGATGATGAGATCATACTACACAAGTGGGCACGTGTGGACCCGAGACAGCCCTGAATAAGTTGTCATACTTCTGTGTCTGTCCCTCCTGGCAGTGAGTTCCCATCGCCCTTCATGAGAGCAGAGGCAAGGCAGGGGCATGACTGTGACTGTATGTGCTCTTGTAGACCTTAGTGCACCCAAGCATATAGACTATGCATTAAGGGACCAGCATTCACATACACAAGAGGCCCTCTCCCCCCTGCCCTGTGCCTCTCTCCCTAGTGTGTTATCTTTCTCACTCTATGTGTGGAGAGTTGTGGCTATAAACATAATTCTTTTTATTTTTTTTTTACTTTTAACTTGATAATGATCTTTTAAATCCATAATTTTGTTGGTCCCTGTAGCTATGAAAGACATTATTTTAAACATATTGCAAGGCAACTTGAACATTTGGGTTTCTGACTGTGGTCCTCCAGAGCAGGAAACGATCTTAGAGATAGGTCCTTGAGTAGGGGACTGAGTCTTACACTAACAAGGCATGGCCTCCACCCCAGAAGTGCCAAATTGTCTTCCCCATGTGATGGATCAAAACTGTGTCTCGCTGGGCAGTGGTGGTGCACGCCTTTAATCCCAGCACTCAGGAGGCAGAGGCAGGCAGATTTCTGAGTTCGAGACCAGCCTGGTCTACAGAGTGAGTTCCAGGACAGCCAGGGCTATACAGAGAAACCCTGTCTCGAAAAAACAAAACAAAACAAAACAACTGTGTCTCTACAGGGAAAGCAGGTTACCCCCAAGGAGAACCATGATTAAGTGTGTCTGTCAAAGAAGTGGAAAGGCTGTCAAGTACATAGGAGTCTGAACATCATCAACTTTACCTCACAAAAACCCCTCCAAGACAGGCATGGCAGTTTATCACGTAGCAGCTTTGGAGGAAATGTTTGCCGTCCCCCAGTCATATCCCCCACACCTTCTGGATGCCAGTGCTGGGCTGGGATCTGCTCCACACATGTCTTCTCCCATCTCCTTATGGGTTCCTCTGTGTGAATGAAAACAGAGCCTTCGATGGAGTCCATGCTTGCAACGATTTTCTCTGATCTGAGAGTCTGTGTTTTAATAAGTTCTCAATCTTGAAGCAATAACACAATATACTCCCATATTCCCTCAGGGTTCTTTCAAGTTGTGTTTTGTTTTGTTTTTCCATCACAAAGATTTAATACCCATGGAACTGAGGTTTTGTTACATTTTTATTTATTACATCAGTGTGTGTGTGTGTGTGTGTGTGTGTGTGTGTGATGGCACATATGTATAGGTCAGAGGACAACATTGTAGAGTCAGATCTCCCTTTCAGCCTTTACATGGGTTCCAGGGATTAAACTCAAGTTTCCAAGCTTTTGCAGCCAGCACCCTTAGCTGCTGAGCCAGCTCCCTGACCCAGAACTGAGGTTTGTGAGGAACTAGGCCAGCACGAGTCTGTCGTTCACTGGAAGAAATTAACAGCAGTACCAGCATGTGCAACTCCATCTCGTGTCCAGACTGTGACACACACTGAGTCCCTCTCATGCAATTCTGCTTATCTCCTGTCATTTGTCTACTTTGTCTCTTGCCACACGGCCACACCCACCCTCCACAGCATGTCCCCAGCTTGTTCGTTTTCTCAGAGCCTGGAAGCTATTCTTAAACCTTTGCTCTTCTATATACATTTTGGAATTTGCTTGGCAGTTTTGCAAAAAGCTTGGTTAGAGTTTGATCAGCCCTGCATTGACTCGATCACAAATGAGAGAGTGAGAGAGAAAGAGAGAGAGAGATGGAGAAAGAGAGAGATGGAGAGAGAGAGAGAGAGAGAGAGAGAGAGAGAGAGAGAGAGAGAGATCTTACAGATTGCAACTCCAGATTGTGGATCCTGCCAGCATCTGCTCCCTCCTTCATGCTTCTTTCTCTTTTGTGTGCATGCATGTGCGTGTGTACATGTTAGTGTGTATGTAGGAGGTCATCAACCTTGATTTTGGAGATAGGGTCTCTTATTGTGACCTGGGACACACCAACTAGACTAGACTAGCTAGCCAGTGAGCCTAGAGATCCACATGCTTCTGTCAGTGATGAATTACAGATGTGCTGAACCCTGGTTTTTATGTGGGTGCTGGGAACCAGACTGCCATCCTCTTGATTGTATGTATGTGTGGTATATGTGTGTGCATATGTTTGTGTCTGTGTTTATATATGTGTACATATGTGCTTGTGTGTGTGGTATATGTGTGTATATGTTCATGTCTGCGTGTTTATATATGCACGGGTGTGTTCACATATGTGTGGGTATGTGTAGGCTGTAAGTTTGATATTGGATATCTTCCTTTACGGCTCTCCATCCTCTTTGTGGACAGGGTCTCTCACTGAGCCTGGAGCTCACCAATTCATCTAGGCATCCAGAAATCCCCAATGATTGTCCTGACTCTGCCTCCCCAGACTAGAATTACAGACACACACCACCATGCCTGGCTTTTTATGTAAATGTTAGGGGTGTGCACTCAGGTCTTGTACCCACACAGCAAGCACTTCACTGACTGTGCCATTTCCCTAGCTCTGCTTAATTTTTTGACTTTCCAACAGGTATGTGCCATGCCATTGAAATTTTAATTTGCATGATCAATAACTAGTCAGTTTTCATGTGCTTCTTTGGTACTAATTTATCTTCATGTTTATTCAACTCATGAGCCAGTTTTTAATTGCTCAGTTTTCTTATTGAAAAGAAAATATTTTCACTTTTATGTATTTATGTTACATATCCATACACTAATGGGATTTCTTTCTCCCAGTCTCTTGTCTTTTTATTTTCTTAGCAATATCGTATGCTTTTGCTATTGTATCTCAGAGACCTTTGCCTAACCAAGACCAAAATTGATTTACTCATGTGGTTATCAAATTGTCCCAACACCATTTGTTGAACAACACTCTCTGTTCTCTATGAATTTTCTTAACATCATTGTCAAAATATCAACCCTCCACACATATGTGGGTCTATCTGTGCATCCCCAACTCCATTGACCTGTCTCCACAACATCAGCACCGTGCTTATTTGTAAGACTCCAACGCCTTGAGCAGTATTTGCACTGGTTGCCTTGGTTTTATTTCCAGCAGCCTGGAGAATGCACATTCATGTGTGTGCATGTTCAGGGATTGTTGAACACTTTGATCTTCAGCTTCATCAGTTTTTGGGATTTCTGGAATGATTTATTTCAGTATTCCTATCTGTGTCCCCTCTTCCAAAGCCACATACTATCTCCTGAAAACTCCCTTCCAGTCACTGAGGCTTCCCCTTCTCCTTCTGCTTCAGTTTAGGGCTTCCAGACTGCTCTCTCAAACTGTTCATGAACACTGTTGCTTATCCTGTGTAAAGCGAATCTGGAGACAGTTTTGTTTCTGAGGTGATGTCGAGTTCCAGAAAATCCATTTGTTCTTCATTTTTTTCTTTATTTTCTCACTGGTTCTGCATTTCCCTCTAGCACCACAAATATAGCAACAGCTTCTCCACAGCCTTAGAGGCCAGTTTCTCCTCCTCTTCCTCCTCCTCCTCCTCTTCCTCTTCTCCTCATCCTCTTCCTCCTCTTCCTCCTCTTCCTCTTTCTCCTCCTCCTTTTCCTTCTCTTCTCTCCTATCTGGGAGTTTCCTTGAGCTTATTTCCCCCTAGTTAATATGTCCATTTCCCCTTTTAAAAAACTTCATGAGGCCTGGGCTGACCTTGAACTTACAACCTTTCTTCTCCAACACTTCCCCAGTGCTGGGATTGCAAGCCTGCTCAATCCAGTGTGCCCAGTTTATTCAGTACTGAGGATGGACCTGGGGTTTTGTGCATGTTTGGCAAGCCCTCTTCCAGCAGAGCCACGTGCCCAGCCCTCTGATTTCATTCTTCTGTTTCCTTGTCTAGCAGTTTCTGATGGACGCCAACTTTATGACTTACTTTCCAAGCGCAGTTTCTGCTTTCTTCCTTTAAAGGGTGTCTGGTTTTTTTTCCTTCAGATCACTTATTTATTTGAAGATCAGCTTGATCTTTTTAGATTAAAGACAGAGTCTCATGTAGCCCAAGCTGGCCTCAAACTTGCTGACTCGACTCGACTCGACTTAACTGAAATGTTTTATTATGGCACACAGCCCCCAAGCTGGCAGCCACAGCTGACTGGATCTCCTGCTTTCACTGTGGTGCAGTGGGACATCATGGCGGGAAGATCATGGTAGAAAGTTGCTTACCTCATAGCAGCCAGGCAGCAGAAAGACATAGAAAGAGGCTGAAGACACAACTGCTCTTCCAGAAATTCTACCCAAGGACCCATTTCCTCCACCTCAGGCCCACTTCCTCATCTCCCTCCCTCCAATAAGGTGAATGAATTATAGCATGGTGAAGGAATGAGTCCTCAATCCATCCTAAACGTCCACTTTTTTCTTTTTTTCTTTTCTTTTTTTCTTTCTTTTTTTTGAGACAGGGTTTCTCTGTGTAGCCCTGGCTGTCCTGGATTCACTCTGGAGACCAGGCTGGCCTCAAACTCAGAAATCTGCCTGCCTCTGCCTCCCAAGTGCATGCACCACCATCATCCAGCTAAACGTCCACTTTTGAACAGTGCTGCATTGGGGACCCAAGGGCGACAAAAGAATCACCGGGAGACATGTTCTCTCTGAGACACAACACAAGCCCATTAGCTTTGACACCTTCAAAAGTCCTCAGTCACAACAGCTAAGGTGCTTGGTGTGTTCTTCCCACACTCACACTTTAAAAGTGTGAACAAATCCTCAAACTCCCTTACCTAATAGGCCTGGTTATTATTCCCACTTAATAGGCAACAAGATTGAACCCCCAGGAAAGTGAAGACATCAGCCTGAGAGAGAGATGATTCCCAAACTGCCGGGCTACAGGGAGGTTACCTTGGTGAAGGCAGCCTCAGAAATTCACATGAAGAGCCTCAGAATCCCTAGGTTCCTACCTTATTACTTATTAGTCACCTACCACGAACTGAGCTTTAATAGGCAAACAGGAAAGGAATGCCTTGGGAAGAGGTGTGTGCAGAGGAGGGGCCAGGTGTGTGTGTGTGTGTGTGTGTGTGTGTGTGTGTGTGTGTGTGTGTGTGAAGAACTTGCTGTTTCCAAAAGTCTAAACTGTCATTTAAATTGTGTGTGTGTGTGTGTGTGTGTGTGTGTGTGTGTGTGAGTGTGTGTGTTACACCAAAGCATTAACAAGAGGACGCACTCAGGGACACTGCTCTGAGCTTTCTAATTCCATAACTAGCGATCATGTATCATGTATTCTTATAAGATCAGAAAATATAAAAAGACATATAAATAATTTAGAAAGAAGGCTTCTACAGGCAGCTCCCTGTTGGCAGCAGAAGAGATGTGCGAGCAACCTGAGGCCACGCCTGATGGGGCGGAGCTTCCAGCCCCTCAGACCGCCCACTGCAGTTTCCTCCAAAGCCAGGAGCTTGAAGCAAGGCACGACCACACCCCAGGACCATAGAGCTGGAGACTGCGGACCTCCTAAGCAGAGCGCGGCCCACTGGAACTGTGCTGCTAGATTTAGTGGCTGGACTTGGTCCTAGGAGGCTCTTGTCTCGAGAGCCAGGCTTCCCTGGGGGCGGGAGTGAGATGTCCTCGGAAAGAACAAGGTCCCCAAGTGGTCCCCAGGCCCTGGTACGTGATTAACCCTGCAAAGCAGGAAGGGATTCTTGGCTCCGAGAATACCAATTCCTTCGGAGTTACCTAGGTGGGTAGCCGCCAGGGTGAGGGAGCTGTCCGCCGCCTGGTGCTGAAGGGGACAAGGCGGTTTCGAAATGGCCTGCTGCCAGGCCACAGGGCTGGTCACGCCACTGCTTAGGGAGGGCAGCAACGCGCAATGCTCGATTGTCTAGTGGCACGCCCACAGCGCCCTGACGGAGGGATTGACCCAAACCAGCGTTTTAAAAGGGATCCGGGACCTTGAACATGGATTGGAGCCCACATCCTTAGGGTTCTGCTATTGATGTTAAAATTGACATTGGAAAGATTTGGTTTTTTCCTGGAATTTTCCCTTATGCAGCTGCCTCGCCAGTATTGAATGCTTCCATGTTTGGGGTGTACCTTAGAGAAGACAGATATCCTTTGTGATGATTGCCTCCTGGGTGTCAGACAGTAAGAACCAAGTTGTCGTTAGTGCCCCCCCCCTCAACCCCACCTCACAGGTGAAAAGAAAGGGCCTGGCAATTTGTGGCTGGTAGGTGGCAGCACTGGCTCAAGCTAGACTGCCCTATTCTAAGGTGTGGCCACATCACTGTCAAGCTTCTCTGCAGGCCTGGGCTCCAGGGCAGGCTGCACCACTGCAGAGCTTGGGCACCCGAGGGTTTGGATTTACCCAAAATTAAATTACTAGACTGGCAACCGTTTATTGTATTCTACTTTCTTCGGGCCACATCACTATGCCCTCTGCTGTTTTTCTCATCTGTGTACAGCCTTGCATATCCTCATACAGTCTATCCACAGAATGAATGGACAGGACTAGAGCAGCCAGCTAGCTGTGCTGTGTTCCGGTGCTAATCAAGCTTAGGTCCCTAGGAAAGGATCAAACTAGGGGAGATACAGCCAGCTCCTGTGGGAGTGAAAGTTCAGAGCAGGGTGTGTAAGGAGAGGATTTCTATTTGTCTTGGTGCCTGGGGAGATGTGGGGAACAGGGAGGGGCTGTATTTGTCTGTCCCTGCCCACTTCTATGATCTGATGTCTTCTGTCCAAAGAATATGCTTATGATTTGATACAGTAAAAGAATGGAGGTGAAGATCACATAGGACAGGCAACTTGAAGGGTGTACTGGCTGGTTTTGTATGTCAACTTGACACAGGCTGGAGTTATCACAGAGAAGGGAGCTTCAGTTGGGGAAGTGCCTCCGTGAGATCCAGCTGTGGGACATTTTCTCAAATAGTGATCAAGGGGGTAGGGCCCCTTGTGGGTGGTGCCATCTCTGGGCTGGAAGTCTTGGGTTCTATAAGAGAGCAGGCTGAGCAAGCCAGGAGAAGCAAGCCAGTAAGAAACATCTCTCCATGGACTCTGCATCAGCTCCTGCTTCCTGACCTGCTTGAGTTCCAGTCCTGACTTCCTTTGGTGATGAACAGCCATGTGGAAGTAAGCCAAATAAACCCTTTCCTTGCTTGCTTACCATGACCTTTCCAGCTTGCTTCTTGGTCATGATGTTTGTGCAGGAATAGAAACCCTGACTAATACAAAGGGTGTGATGATTATGCTGGTTTTGGTTTGGTTTGGGTTGGACTTCTGTCTTAGTGTTTCCATCGCTGTAAAGAGAAACCATGGCCAAGGTAACTCTTATAAAGGACAATGTTTAATTGGGGTGGCTTACACTTTCAGAGGTTCAGTCCATTATCATCATGGCAGGAAGCATGGCTGCATGCAGGCAGACACGGTGCTTGAGGAGCTGAGAGCTCTGCATCGTGATATGACTGGAGCCAGGAGAAGACTGTCTCATGGGTAATTAGGAGGGGTGTCTCTTCCACATTGGGTGGAGCCTGAGCATAGGACCTAAAAACCACTTACAGAGTGACACACTTCCTCTAACAAAGCCACACCTATTCCAACAAGGCCAATTGTCCTAATAGTGCCATTTCCCATGGGCCAAGTTCATTCAAAACACCACAGTTCACCACCGCCGCCTCCACCAGCACTGCTGCTGCCGCCTTCTTTCAGAGCTAATTTCACAGGGTGGATGCACTTCAGGCTGGAGATGTAGGGCTAGGCATCCTTGAGCTCTTGATACCAGGCTGGGATGCCTGAGATCCATACCAAAAGTGGTGGGAATTGCAGAGGGCATAGGCATGCCTACAGGCACAGAAGTAAGGAATGCTTATGGAAGAAGGTCCTACACTACTGGGGGCAGCCCCGAAGAGGGGAACATTCCATCAACTTGTCTGTGTAAGTTTCTTTTCTCAATGCTGTGACAAAATACAGAGCATAAGCAACTTACAAGAGAAAGAGTTTATTTGGGCTCAGAGTTCCAGAGTATGGTTCAATACGGTGGGGATTCCTTCTAGATGTCTAGAATGAATAGTTACATTGTATCCATAGTCAGGAAGCAGAGAGTGATGGATATTGCTGCTCAGCTCAATTGTATTCAGTCTGGGACCCCAGCTCATGAGACCATACTGGCTACATTTAGGGTAGTTCTTCCTTCCTCAATTTACACAATCTGGAAATACTCTCATTGAAACACCTTTACACACATATATGTTTCTATAGTGATTCTAAGTCAAGTCAAGCTGAGCATGGCGATTGACCATTATACCACCTATATCACAGACACACCCATTGACTCAGCAACCCAATTCCTAGGAAGCTCACCACACAGATGCAATATGGTGGAGACTATGATTGCTCATTACACCTGCCACTGGGATGTAAATGCTCTGGGGCCCATGAGCACAAGCATCATGGTACACCCTTCCTGCAGACATGCTTTGGGTACACCGACACAGAAGCCCCTGAGACACACTGACAGCCAAAAAGGAAGCTCATGGCAGAATGCTTGTGGTGCCAGTGTCCAGAGTGCTTGTGGGGGCCAGACTCACCCTGGGTCTTTGGAAGGAGCCAAGGAGAAGCCCAGCCTCCAACTAAAATCATTATATGCTGCTGGACCAGGGTGGGGTTGGCTCTGCATTTCCCACCTGTTGCAGGAAATATTTAAAAAATGATTCTGCCAACTCTCCTGCCCCACCAGACCATGTTCCCACTCTAATACCGGCACTGGCAGACCACAACACAATGTCCCGGTAGGGTCCCACTCAGAGTGTTTTTGCCAACGAGCTACTCTCTTCCAGCTAGCCCCCTCTGTGCTTGTTCCTGTGCCGCTAGTTCTTCCTCAACCATAAACCCATGCAGTCTGGTGATCTCACATTCCAGTAACTAAATGGGACCACCAACCTCGTGGTTGCATCTCACAACACCCAGTACCCTAGTAGAATAAAGATTCTTTTTTAAAATTAATTTATTTATTTTATGTATATGAGTACACACTGTAGCTGTACAGATAGTTATGAACCTTCATCTGGTTGTTGGGAATTGAGTTTTAGGACCTCTGCTTGCTCTGGTCAACCCCACTTGCTCAGTTCCTGAGTTCTCTGGCCCAAAGATTTATTTATTTTATTATTACATATAAGAACTATAGCTGTCTTCAGACACACCAGAAGAGGGTGTCAGATCTCACTATGAGTGGTTGTGAGCCACCATGTGGTTGCTGGGATTTGAACTCAGGACCCACTGAGCCATCTCACCAGCCCAGAATCAAGACTCTTAAGCTTATAGTTAACCAATCAGATTTATGTATCAATTATAGCACAATTTACAAGATGTCAATACAATAATTTTAGAGCCAATTGATAATGACAAAAGCTTTATCCCAACATTTCTAACCTTGTGAAATCATAACTACTTGGGCCTGGTAAATGCTATACATGTACATGTCTGAAGCCATCTTGGTTCTCCTCCCTACCCTCTGGAACTCTGGAACTCTGGAACTCTGGAACTCGATCTCTCTCTCTCTCTCTCTCTCTCTCTCTCTCTCTCTCTCTCTCTCTCTTTCTCTCTCTCTCTGCAGCTCTTAGCTCCACCCCCTTTTCCCTGTCCAATCAAGACCTCCTCTCCACTAATGCAATTGGACAGAGAAAATCCTGCAACACCCACCATCCCCTCAACCTTAACTTCTGAGCCATACTCATGAGTTATAACCTAAATCCAAGATTCCAGAGAAGCCCAGAGCATAGTTTCAGCCACCGACTCCAGGGCTTTGCATATGCTCAGCCTTATGGGAACAGATAGGGAAGAGAAGGCCAGCCCAGGCCAGGCCCAGTACTCTGGGTTTAGACATGACTATTGGTGCCTTTGCTTTTTCCAGAAGTTTGACTCTGCTTTTTTTCTGCTTTCTAGTACTCTCAGAGTGATTGTCAGAGAATTGGCTTCTGCATCATGGCTTCTTAATGGCATGGTCATGATGAGGTCACCTTTGAGAACTGCTCGGTATGAAGAGCCTTGCTGTGGTATAGGGTGTGGGGGCAGGTCCTGGGCTGGTTGCCAGGAGACTTGTGCTCTTTCCACCTGTGTGATTCTAGGCCACTTGTGCCTGTGCACATCTTAGTCTTCCCATCTACATATCAACTCATGTGTTTCCTGGGAGACAAGCCACAGTCTTGTGTGCAATTGACCACAGCTATACAAATGCCACCTTCTACCTCCTTCCTTCCAAGGAGCAAAAATGAGGACATAGTTGAAGCCTGCCTCCTTTGTAGAGTGTCACTGTCACTGTCATCTGTCAACTTGACCAACGTAGAGCCACTTGGGAAGAGGGACTCTCACTGAGGAACTGTCTCCATAGGACTGACCTATGGGCATGTCCGTGAGGTGTTTTCTTAATTGCTAACTGACATAGGAGAGCCCACACCACTATGCCATCCTTGGGCTGGCTGGTGGGGGGTTGTATTTAAAAAGGTAACTGAATGTGAGCTTGAGAGCAAACTGATGGTTTTCTGCTTCATGCTCCTGCCTGGACTTCCAGCCTTGGCTTCTCCCCATGATGTAATAGCCTATAGATGAAGTGAACCCTTTCCTCCACAAGTTGTTTTTGGTAGTGTTTTATTACAGCAACACAAACAGTTGAGGACATATGCCAACATACACAATCAGCATGGCTCATTATTCTGATAAGCTTAACAGACTGCCTCATGACCCAAGGTAGCTGCTGAGCACCATCCATATCTTCTTTCCATTCCAGGAAAGAGACAAGGATTATAAAAGATCTCATGTCCTAATAAACATGTTCTAGAAGTTGAACACCATACTTTCGTTTAGTCCCATTGGCCAGAACCTAGTCACATGACCCCACTTGACTACAGTGGATTCTGAGAAGCATCTTTATTTATCCTAGGCGACTGATTACATGACCACCTGAAGTTCAGGATTCATTTGTTCCTGGAACAGGGAAGACAATAGCCAGACTGGGCTAACAGACACCTAGGTCCAAGATCAGCTCTGTCTCTGTGTGCCAGCATATGACAGGGGAAGGGTGTTCTACATATGAAATTAGGGCCCCATTTCTAACTTTAACTACTTCTGAACACCCCATCTCTAGATGATGGGGAGTCAAGGCTTCAACATGAAATTTGGGGAAACAGAACTCTATCCAAAGCACAGTGGCAGAGTTCATTTCAGAACAAATGGACTTGGGGCCTCACTGAAGCCAGAGCTGTGATATCTGAAGGTGTGGCCCAGGCTTAGCAGTGTACTGCGATGTGGCTGTGGTTCTATAGAAAGCATCCTCGAAGCTCAGATAGCAGAGCACTCAACATCCTTGAAATAACTATCATCCACACGACGGGGACCAGGGCCGGACCTTCCAAGGAATTTGTAAGACCTCGGAGACCACAGCTGCTCCCTAGCTGTAACTATACTCATCATGTGAGCTGGAGTCTGGCTCTCCTGTGAGTGGTGTGGAATACTGCATAGATTAAACCATCTCTCCCTTTAAGACTGGCCCAGACTCCTCACAGAAGCCTGTCTGTTGGTTTCAACCTGTGTTTGTCCAACCCTGAGGGTGGCAGGGACATCTCTGGCACTCCTGCTCTGTGACAAGCCCCTCACACACCTAAGCACATGTGGTCCCATCTCCTTCAGGCCTTCTCCAGTGGAAGCTGCAGACATAACATTGCTGGCACGTCATGTGTAGCAGGGCTGAGGCCAAGTCGACCAGCTTACTTTGCATTTGTGAAACAAAGCCAATTTGTTGAACTAAACATCTGAAATGCTGTCTGCTGCAGTCCAAGTCGAATGTATGTGCTGGGGAGAATCCAATCAGGTGTACTCTCTGGCTCCTTGAATCTGCACACCTCTGCTTTCTCTGCCGCGGTACTGGCTGCATTCTTTAAAGATCTTTGCCGTTTGATCTGCACCGGCTGCTTTTCCTTTCCTGTTGGTGCACTCTAGCGGGTGGGTGTGCTGTGATCATGGAAACGCCTTTTGCCTAGCGAAGAGATGATGAGCTCACTGTCTGCCTGGCTCTATGTAGGGCAGAGGCAGTTTGATACAAACCCTAGATGAGAAATTCAACAAGAAGAAAAAGCCAAGAAAAACATCTCACAGCCCTCTGCAGTCTCTGTCCTGGTAACTGTGGTGTCTGGGCATGCGAAGGGAACACTCAGGAAGTGTTTTTATCTTAATGGCTAAGGATGGCTCAAGGAAAAGACTTCTCCAATTTGAATGATTGATTGATTGATTGGACTATTGCAATATGGAGGGTGACACTAAAATGTATAGAATAGTCTCTCCAATAGCACAAAGAACTTCCTTGGAGAGTGGCTGAGGAGGAAAAGAGGTGGCTGTATGACCCAGGGAAGAGGTGGTCGAATCCAGGCTCCAAGCTATGCCTGCATTCCGGGCACTGGGCTTGACAGTGCCACTCAGGGACCGAGTCATTGCATCTTTCCATGGCATGGAGTGATATTAATATTTACTACTGGTGGGAAATGACACTCAGACTCAGGAATGTGGGAGGTTATGGGGGGGTGGGGGCGATCCTGACATCCTGAGCTATAGTCAACCTCCCGGCTGAGCTCTCCGAGGTGCTGAACGTTCCTTTCTCCCACAGCTGCACAGATCAGGACAGAAGTAATGAGACAGTGTTTACTGGGCATCTATCATGTCTGCCAATCAGTTAGTGCTTGCTGAGCACTTCCTGTGTGCCTGGTGCCTGGATACCCATTCAAAATTAGCTCATTAGCACGTATGGTCCCTACCTTGGTTCTTTGCCTTTGGTTTACCTGAGCTTGTTCTGCCCGCTCCTGAATCCTCTATTGCCATCTTGACCCATGTGTGGCCTGGCCAGCTCAGTCCTTTGTTCTTTAGCCATGTCCTGGCCATGACAGCACCTTGTGACTGGCCTGCTGGGACCTTCACTTGCTTCCTGCTCTCAGAAGGGAGCATCTGGCCCCTGGAATGACCCAAAACCATTATCTATGTACCATAGCCTCCACTAGATTCTGGGTACCATGAAAGTGGAGCCTATTTCTTTCTGAGTAAGAGGTAAAATATTTGGACAGACCCTCACTCTATAGCTCAGGCTCATCCTGAACTCAAATGAGCAGGCCATCATGGCTTCAAATTCATGATTGTCTTCTTGTCTCCATCCCCCAAATGCTGGAACCACAGACATATGCAACCTTCCCCAGCCAGTGTTGTTCCTTCCCCAGCCCTGTGTCCCCCACATATGCCACAGAATTCCAACAACAGTGAAGGCTCGGTCACATGATTCATGTTTTAAAATAGCCAAGCCCCACTTACTAGATTGATTACAGAACTTCCCCACTGGCCATGAGCTATACTCTCACAACTTCAGTCAGGGGCTCAGGCAGGCAGCTTAGCTGGTAGAGTGCTTACATACCATGCATAGCACTGGATTTAATATTGACCATTACATAAACCAGATGTGGTGGTACACACCTGAAATCCCAACATCCAAGCAGTAGAGGCAGGAGGTCCCCTCTACTACATAAGTTTAAGACAAGCCTAGGCCAAATAATGTAAAATAATATGCAAAAAATAAAACTAAAAATAAAAGCCCTGGGCATCTCCCCCTAAAGTCCTTTGTCTGAATCCTTCATTTGGAACCAGGACATTAGGAATCTCCAGGCTGAGTGCTGTCCTCTCTCTGTTCCAGCAGACCAGCAGCAACTAGAGAGGGTCATGGAGCTCCACCTACTTGCTGTAGGTCTGTGTGAGACCTGATGCCACTAGAGCCAAAGGCTAAAGATGGCATACCACAGCCTGTAAAAGTAACTTTTATTTATCTGATGTAATTATCATCTCAGAGGCTTACTGCTGAGTAAGCTCACACTTTATAGTTCTTTCTGAATTCTGGCTGGTTCAACTCAGCTGTTCTGGCTCAAACTCCTCTCCAAGACGACTGATTTAACCTGACTTCTCTTGGCTTCTCACTGAATTGTTCTGCATGGTCTCAAACTAACTCTGGAAATTTGTTCTGCTCTTCTGGTTCTTTCTTAATCTCTGGCTTCAACTGCATCTGCTGACCTGCACTGAACTGCATGAATTCAAGAATGAACTCCACTCCACAGCACTGCACTACACTACGCTCACAGCATGCTACCCACTGCACCGATGCACTGAACTTGCTGCACTGCACTCACTGCACTCAGGGCACTGCAGCCACTGCACTGCACTCACTGTACCCATAGCACTGTGCTGGCTGCACTCACTGCACTGGCTGCATTCACTGCACTGTGCCGCACTGCATCACACCATGCCCAGAACACTGCACTCAGTGCACTACACTGCACTCACTATACTGTACTTCACTGCACTCACTGCACTGCACTCACTTCATCCACTGTGATACACCCATTGCACCACACCATGCTCACTGCACTGCACTCACTGTGATGTACTCACTGCACACACTGCACTGCACTGCACTTCACTGCACTGTCCTGTACTGTACTTCACTCCACTCACTGCACTGGCTCCTAACTCACTGATGAACTCACTGAACTCTCCAAACTTACTGTCTTTAGATGGCTTTTCTCCTGAGAGTTGGGTGTATTCTATCTCTGACTCATTTTGTCAAATCTTTCTCTGATTTGTCACTTTGTCTGCCCCTCAATTAGATGTCACTTTCTAACATAGCTATTCCCTTCTACAAACTAAATTTTTTGTACCTTTATTGTTTGGGATTAAAGGTGTGTACTAAAGGTGTGTCTGCATTCATGCTGGATCACACAAACCTAGAACATCTTTGGATGTTATCCATGCAGCCATGTTGCTAGATTAAAATTCTTCTACAACAGTCAAGATAGGTCTGAGTTGACTTTAAAAATGTTTTTGTAAAGCCAGGCAGTGGTTGGCTCATGCCTTTAATCCCAGCACTTGGGAGGCAGAGACAGGCAGATTTCTGAGTCCGAGGCCAGCCTTGATCTACAGAGTGAGTTCCAGCACAGCCAGGGCTATACAGGGAAACTCTGTCTCAAAAACAAACAAAAAAAGACAGGTAGGGCAGCCTCTCAGGACACAGAAGCCATTCTTACAAGGACCTTGGTCAGATGCTCATTGTCATCATTTTGAGCCATTTTCCTTTGTCTTTGAATTTGTGTTTTGTGACAGTGGGACATCAGAGCACAGACATAACTAGGAAAATATGGGAGCTGGCTGGGGCTGGGAACCAGGTCAGGCTTGCTGCTGCTGCTGGCAATGGCAATTGTGGGGATCCTGGGAGATGGGAAGGTTCCTGTGGGGTTAATGATCAGGCCAGCCCGAGAACATGAGAGGCCACTGGCTCTCCATCCAGGAAGCTTGGCCCAGAGGTGACTGTGTGTGAACTCTAGCTAAAGCCAAGACCAGATATAAGGGTGAAGACAGTGAACTTGACAGAGTTTTAAGAAGCATGCAGAATCAGAACAAAGCAACCAAGGAAATCAACATAAAGTTTCTCCAAAAGCTGAGCACAGACCAGCCACATGACCCAGCTAAACCCCTCCCAGAAATCCACATTCAGGATGCTGAGTCCCACCACAAAAATCCTCAAACACCATGGCTATTGCTGCACCTCTCATGATAGCCAGGAAATGGGAGTAAGACAGTTAACAGAAGGAGGGATGGATAAAATACATAAGGTTCATATGCCTGGTGGACATTTTATGAAACCACAGCATGTGCATAAAAATGGATGAGACTAGAAATTATTATGTTAAGTGGAACAAGCTGGATTCAGAAAGACAAATAGTACATGATTTCTCTCCTGTGGAACTGAGATTCAAAGCTATATGAGGGGTGTATGTGTATCTGTGTGTATGTGTTGAATGCATACATGTTTCTCATGTCTAAATGTTTTGCACATCTGAATGTTTGCATTTTACATGTAAACATGTTTTGCATTTAGGTGTACATACACATGGCTGCACATGTGTGTGTAGACCTGAAGTTGATGTCTGGAAATATTCTCCAAAGTGTTTCTACCTTATTTGTTGAGACAAGGTCTCTCAATGAAACCCAGATCTCACTCATATGGCTAGTCTCACTAGCCAGCTTTCCCTGGGGACACTCTGTCTCCACTTTCTAAAGCAGCCGGAATTACAGGTCACCCACCACATGCATTTGCTATTTACATGAGGTCTGGAGCTGTAAACTGTGGTCTTCATTTTCATATGGCAACTACTAAGGCACCTTCCAGTCTCTCAAAAGTGATTCTGAGGTTGCATCTGTCAGGAACAATGATGCCACTTTCAGTTAAAAATTAAAGATTGGAGAAGAGAAAGCTTAAACAACCTCTGTACTCGTTGTCTCCTCGCTGTCACAAAATACCTGAGGAAAGTGACTTAAAGAAGGAAGGGTTGCTTTTGGCTCACAGTGTGGCTACATCAGCCCATCACAGCAGGGAGGTCAAGGCAGCAAGGGTGTGAGGCAGCCGCTCATGTCGCATCTGCAGTCAGGAAGTGGGAGATGGATGTCACAGTCAGGAGGAGGGTAGGTGGATGCTGGTGCTCAGTTCACTCTCAGCTCATGATCACAGCACATGAGAGGAGAACACCCGTATTTGGAGTGGGTCCTACTTCCTCAAGTAGCCCAATCTAGGAACTTCTTCTGAGAATGCCCATGTTTGTCTATGAGGTTATTGACTATCCAATCAAGTTGACAATATTATTAACTCTGCAATCTCTGTATTAGTCAAGGCTCTCTAGAAGACCCAGATGGATGAAATATGTGGACATAAAAGGAGATCCATTGAAGCTGGGCACACCTTTAATCCCAGCACTTGGGAGGCAGAGACAGATGGATTTCTGAGTTAGAGGCCAGCCTGATCTACAGAGTGAGTTCCAGGACAGCCAGGGCTATACAGAAAAACCCTGTCTTGGAAAAAAAAAAAAAAAAAAAAAAAAAGGAGATCCATTGGATTGTCTTACATAATGCAGTCTGGGCCATCCACCCAAGACTGTCTGCTGGCTGAAGAGACTGGAAATCTAGTAATTGTTCACTCCACAAGGGTACATCCATCAGTCGCCCTTGGAGGACTGGAAAACCCCAGAGAGCTACTAGTGTTCAGTGCATGTTTGAAGGCAAAGGGTCTTACATCGGCAGAGGTTGGCAGCTGTGGTGACAGTGGCAGCCTAGACACACACACTCTATACCAAGAAGGGAAGCCAGGCAGGTGACCCTACATTGCTTTACTTTTTCCTTCTTTATATCTAGGAAGCCGATGACTTAGTTGGTCTTCTCTTGAGCAGCCTCACAAACAGGGCCCAGATTTTTGCCTTTCCATTGATTCCAGATCCCGCCACGGTGACAAAACCAACAGCCTTGTAAGTGAACTTCCTGAAATGTCATCTGGAAAACCCTGACGCTCAGATGTCACATGGATAAAATGCTGGGGCTGGGCAAGGGCTCAGGGGTTGTGTGCTTGACACAAAGATGAGAAATTGAATTGGGATCCTCAGAGCCCACAACCATGTTGGTGGGTATAGCAACCTATCTGGATTTCTAGTCTTGGAGAGGGGACATGGGGAAGCCCCAGAGCAAGTTGGCTAGCATGATTAGTCATACCAGAGAGTTCTGAGTTTGATTGACGGTCCCTGTCTCAATGAATAAGGCTTGGGAAAGCAATGGAGGATGACTCCCAGCATCAAGCTCGATCCTCATCATGTTTGCACACACAGGTGCAACCAAACACAGATGAAAATGGAAAGGGGAAGAGGCCATCTGGTACATTATACGTTAGTATGACTTCTCATAGTGCTGAGCTTTCAGTTTGTACTGACTAGTATTTCATCCCTGTGATGCAAGCTAGGGTCGTCTGCAAGGAGGGAACCTCAATTGAGAAAAGGCCACCATAAATTGCATATAGGCAAGTTTCTAGGAGGTTTTCACCATTAGTGATTGATGGAGAGAGCCCAACCCACTGTGGCTAATGTCACCCCTGGGCAAGTGGTCCTGGGCTGTGTCAAAAAGGCAAGTGGAGCAAGCCAAGGGGAACAAGCCAGTAAGCACCATTCCTTCATGTTCTCTGCTCCAGTTCCTACCTCCAGGTTCCTGCTTGAGATCCTGCCCTGATTTCCCTCAGTGACAGGTGTGACCTGGAAGTGTTTAGATGAACTAAACCCTTTCCAGCCAGGGCTGCTTTTGGTCATGTTCTTTACCACAGCAACAGGAAGGGAAACTAGGATACGGTTACATGCTTATGCTGTGTGGTGGTTTGAATAAAAATGGCCCCATAGACCTGTAGAGAGTGGCACTAGTAGGAGGTGTGGTTTTGATGGAGAAAGTGTGGCCTTGCTGAAGGAAGCGTGTCACTGAGGGTGGGCTTTGAGGTGTCAGGTGGTCAAACCAGGCCCAGTGTCCCTTTCATCCTGCTGCCTGCCCATCCAGCTGTAGAGCTCTCAGCTCCTCTCCAGCACTATGTCTGCCTGCATGCTACCACACTTCCCACCATGATAATACTGGACTAAACCTCTAAACTCTAAGCCAGCCCTAATTAAGTGCTTTTCTTTATGAGAGTTGTTGAGGTCATGGTATCTCTTTTCAGCAATAGAAACCCTAAGACAGGCTGTCAATAGTCCTCAGTATTGTCCCCTCACAGTCTACAAGTAATCAAATTTAAAGGGAAGAGTGTCCTATTCTGTGCCCTTGCCAGCAGCCTCTTGCCCTCTGAACAAGTGACATGTGCTGCTTTAAAGTGGGTCCCTCAGACTCCTTAAGCTCTCTGTGCACTGTAACTCAGGCCTGTGGTGACCTCTTTTCCCTAAAGAGTCTGCTGTGTGTGGATGTAGATGAGGGAGCCCCAGCTTGGAGTTAGTCCTCCCCAGCATATGTCCTAGGTGAGTCCCAGCTATGGCCTTCCTCCGACAGCATGGGCTCTCTGCCCCCAGCACCTACATAACCTTGAATGGATGCTTGTCACAAACGCAAAATCTCAGGCTTACCCAGGTCTGCTGAGATGCACCTGGGTCCTAATAACACTCCCAGAGAACATGAAGCCCTAAGCAAGAGAGGAACTTAACCTGAAATCCTTTGCTCAGAAAATTTAGCTTCACCTAGTGCTGTTTGCAATATGGCCACTGGGGGGCACCAGAGCTAGGTGTTAGATTTTTAAAAAAAAAAAGATTTTTCCAGACTATCTGGGAAAAAGAAATTTAAAACAGATGCTTTTCCTCCTAGACCCCAGTACAGGAGCTTCTACCCACCTCCAAAAAAAAAGTGTTTTATTATAAAAGTCCTGTAATGAGCATGTGAGCATGCCAATCAAAAGTAAGAGGCTGGTTCCCACTGTGGAAACCCTGGGGCACAGGCCAACAGCCAACATGCTAGGCCCAGGGCCTCAGACCTTGAACCTCAGATATTTGTGCTGTTTCCACTGCAGCCAAGTCCTGCTTATGTCTGGGCTGAGTATCTCCATGCACAGTATATAGACATTTGGACTGCAAGATTCCCAGGGCCCCTCTGGTTCCAAAGCTGAGGCTCAGACTGCTGGGGTCATTTTTCTGCAGCCTTCCATGCTAAGCCCCAGAACTTTCCAAGGAAACGAAAGCAGGCTTCACACCCTTCTGCCCACGAGTAGAACATACTTCTTGCCTGTGGTCTGCTCTAGGAGACCTGAAGCTTGCTGAAATGGGGGTTCTGCCCCACCTAGGTATGAAGGTTTCCAAATACTTGGAGGCAAACAGCACTTTGGTCTCTTTGCTACACAGACTCCAGGGCCTCAGTAGGGAAGCATAGAATGAAGCAGGAAACCTTTCTAGCTATTCAAAGATGGTGGAATTGAGGCCCAGGGACGGAAACAGCTGTACCCTTAGTCTCCATGGGACTGTCACTGGTAGAGCGAGGAATGGAACCCAATTATCTAAAAGCTAGGAGCAGCACCCTGGTGCTGTTGCTTCCCTCAGGCCCCTGGACAGTCGGCACTCATGAACTCTCCCTCAGACAGTCAGCACTCATGAACTCTCCCAGGAGCAGCTGCCAGGGCCATGCTCTGGGCCTTGCCAGCAGAGGAAAACCAGAATATGGGGCTGCACCGTAATAGGTTCCTGTTCTTGTGAAAGGCAGGCAGACAGACAGACAGCATCCTGTGAGTGAGCCTGTGGCACCCAGCAAAGCAGGTAAGAAGATAGGCAGGGCCCTGTGTGGGGATCAGGGAAAACCTCAGGAGGTGACTCACGTGTCAGAAACTTGAACTTCGTGGACAGCTGTATGGGCGTAGGAAACAGTATCCAGGCAGGAACAGCAGGTGCAAAGGCCATGCGATGGGCTCATTGTAAGAAACGACAATCTTCATTCATACGACAATCTTCATTCATAATGAGAGTTATGAAGGATGGGGATTCAGAGTAGTGAAAGTGAAGCCATTTATTTGATGGCTTTGCAAAGCCAGGTGCCTCAAAAATGAATGTGGAGGGAGGGGGCACCAAGATGGTTCCTCACCGAAGGCACTGGCCACCAAGCCTGTTTGTGGGTCTGTGAAAACTCTGCCTGGTGGCAGAGAAGTGAACCGCGGGAAGCAAGAGGGAACTGGTTCAGGACGACTTAGCTGGTTCAAACTTCTGAAGTCTGATCCCAAGCAGTTTATTTTTGACATATTTAAACACAGATATGTAGGGATAATCTCTTTGTTGTTGTTGTTTTGGTTTGGTTTGGTTTTTTCGAGACAGGGTTTCTCTGTATAGCCCTGGATGTCCTAGAACCCATTCTGTAGACCAGGCTGGCCTTAACTCAGAAATCCGCCTGCCTCTGCCTCCCAAGTGCTGGGATTAAAGGTGTGCGCCAGCACCTCCCGGCAAGTATCATCTCTTATGCACTGTGTAAGGGCATCACCTGTCAATAAAATGCTGAACAGCCTACAGCAAAGCAGGAGAGAATAGAAGGCGAGACATCTGGCAGACAGAATGGAATGCTGGGAAAGTCAGGCACGTCACCACCAAGACTCAGAAATCTGACATATGAAACTGAGGAGAGGTATTCAGTCATGCGGCACACATAGAATACTATAAACGGGTGAATTAAGTTCCGAGCCAGTTGAAGAACAAGCCTAGCTTAAGGTCTAGGCATTAATTCATAAATAAATAAGTCTTTGTGTCATTATTCGGGAACAGGGGAGGACATGGACTGAGAAGCCGTCTAAGGAGGAGCGTTTGTAATAAGCACAAGAGTAAGCCGGGCGGTGGTGGCGTACGCCTTTAATCCCAGCACTTGGGAGGCAGAGGCAGGTGGATTTCTGAGTTCGAGGCCAGCCTGGTCTACAAAGTGAGTTCCAGGACAGCCAGGGCTACTCAGAGAAACCCTGTCTCAAAAAACCAAAAAAAAAAAAAAGCACAAGAGTAAAGCTCTTCTGCAGAGTGCATGAGACCTTCTTCATGAGATTGGGTTACTCAGGTGAGACCTGGATCTACAGGCAGTAAAAGACGACCAGGCTAGCAACCAACTCCCTCCCAGCCTTCTGGATGGAAAACAGGTTATGCACATCCCGTCCACTGAAGAAAAAAGCTTGAGTGCTTAAGCATTTTGGTTTCTCTGTTGCTATCTGTCAACATGGGGGCCTGTGTCCTTCTACACACACACACACACACACACACACACACTTTTAAAAATTAAAATAAAATTTAACAGCCTAGAAACTACATCAGAAAACCCTTAGACCTGATAAACACAGTGACTAAAGTAGGTGCAAAAAATCTACATTAAAAAAACAACAATCTTTAGGAACAGCAATAATGGACATGTTGACGGAAATAACAGGAAGACGCTCCCATTCACAATAGTCTCAAAAAATTACCCACCCAGGAATAACCTAACCAAGGGGCTATGTGAGCTTTATAATTAAAATTTTAGACCCTGAAGGAAAGAACTGCAAAAGCCCCTACACAATGGGAAGACTTCTCATGTTCACATATGGACCAGCAGAATTAATGTTGTGAAGTGGCTATATCAGAAAGCAGCACTCAGGTTCAATATCATCCATCAAAATTCCAATGTCATTCTGTAACCAAATAGAACCAAAAAATGACCATAAAATTCAAGTGGAAACGCCCAAGATTCTGAATAGCCAAAGCAATTCTGAGTGAAAAGACCAGCTCTGGGGTATCTCACTATCTGCACTCAAGTTACACCACAGAGCCACAGGGACAGAAATACCTCAGCGCTGTCACAAACACACATGCAGACCAACAGATGCAGGACCTGAACACACCCACCAAACTCCAGCCACCTGGTGTTTGAGGAAGGGTCCAAAGACATACGCTGAAGAAAAGACAGACTCTTCAACACGAGTGGAGGGAAAACTGGAGATCCACATGGAGGGGGTGAAACCAGAACCCCATCTTTTGCCCTGTGCAAAAATCAACTTCAAATGGATCAGCAACCTTAATGTAAGAGCTCAAACTTTGAAGCTGTTACAAAAAAAAAAAAAAAAGGAAAGGAAAGGAAAATATTTTAAGATTTTGGCACTGGCAAAGACCTTCTGAAAAGGCCTCCGAATGCCTAAGGAATAATAGCAGGAGCTGACAACAGGATCACAGGAACTTTAAAAGCTTTGGAGCAGGAAAGAAACAATTAATGGAGTGGAGACAGAATGCACGGTGGGAGAGAAAAAAATCTCTGCCAGATATACATCTGAGAGTGTATATGAAGAACTCGACAGATTGTCCAAGGGAACATCTCAACTGTCCACAGGCTCCCCAGCATCAGGACCCCTCACCCTCTCCCAGAGCCTCCAGGTTCAAATGGTAGGGAGGCTGCTGCTGAGCCTCGAGGGCGAGGGCGTTAGAAGTTTGGAAAGCTTCTGAATTGGGCAATTTTCAGTTCCTCCTCAAATCTTGAGTTCTGCATTGCTGAAGATTTCTCCCTATTGTTTCCTGCTACACAGAACAAGGCGTTCCCCTCCCACCAGCCCTGGGCTTTGTAAGGATGACAGTGGGGACTTGGGGCTGAAAGCACGTCACAGCAGAAGTCGGGGTGGGCGCCGTGCACCACCCCCAGCCCCCAGCCCGGCTGTAAGATGTTCTCAGAGTCTCTTCTTTGCATCCACAGGAAGTGTTCCAGGTGCCGGTTGGGTTTTGAACTTTGAGGGTGGGGCATGTTGTTGTGACAGGGTTTGGGGACACTTGGAGCTCTGGGCATGCCTTTCAACCTCTCATAGCCTTGACTTCGTGGACTGTGATGGGTACGACCTCCTCTTCCTGGGGTTGTCATGTGGATTAAGTGACAGGTATATGACAAGCACCCACCCTGGTGTGACTACAGAACACCAGCTTTGGCAGACCACCACTGGGATCACCCCCACAGCCCAGAGTCTACTGAGGAGGTGTTCAGGGAGGAACATGAGATTGCTGAAGGTCTAAGGGCGCCTTGTGGGCCAAGCTCACCGATGCCTAAGTCCAGGCTCAGCCCTCCGACATAAAGGCAATTGCTCTTGAAAACCACTAAAGTGCCTGAAGCTGCGACCCAGTGAAGAAGCTGCAGGGTTTTCTGACAAGGACGCGTCACTCTGCACTAGGGAAGAAAGAACCATGGGATCAGGGTGGAGGAAATCTTTCTGCAGATACTAAGAGGAAGCCATGACATCCAGGCAAGGAGAACAGAGGGGACAAAGGAACCGTGGACAAACTAGATGTCTAGGCCAGTGATGCGTTCTTCTGAGCCTTCATGGTGCCTTTGTCTAAAAACCCAGAGAGCACCCAGGACCAAGAGCTCACTAATGCCCAGCTCCAGGGAACTAATGACTGGCTGGTACTGCTGAGAGCTGGCTGTCTACAGTGGAGGAGACTGGGCAGAGAGAAGGAAGGATGGTGGATGTTCACTACTCTGTGCTCTATTTTGCTGTGACGCTTAAACCTTTTTTTTTTAAGCTTTTATTTATTATTATAAGTAAATACACTGTAGTTATCTTCAGACATAACAGAAGAGGGCGTCAGATTTCATTATGGGTGATTGTGAGCCACCATGTGGTTGCTGGGATTTGAACTCACAACCTTTGGAAGAACAGTCGGTGCTCTTACCTCCTGAGCCATCTCACCAGCCCCTCGCTTAAACCTTTAAAAACAGTGAAGTTTATTAAAAAGCAGAGGAAGAGGACTAAGCGGGGGTGGGGGTGTAGAAGGGGGGTCCAGGGGTTGAGTCAACACCTCCTCCAGGTAGTCTTCCCTGGCTGCAGCTCACCCCCGGAGGAATCTGTACCAGCATTGTTCTCACTGGCTCTGCCCTCCCAGACTAACAAGTTCTGCTATTTCAAGCTTCCAGAGCAGCTGGCCCATTGACCCGTGGGATGAGGGTGCCTCAGGCCCTCTCACTCGTTCCTCAGTGCCAGAGAGGCCTTCGGAGAAGAGCAGTGCTTATCTAAGTAGCTGTAGCCTTCCTGCCCCTTCCTACAAGATAGACACAGGGACACGCTGTGCTGGGTACTTGACATGCTTGGCTAATGGCACCGCTGCTGTGTCTGTCTCTGTGACACCCTAGGATGGGAACCCCTGAAGCACGAGACCCATGGGGACTTCTCTCTTCCTACTGCACGTGATATAGGTAAGAGCCTAGGCACAGGAAGTCACCTGTTCCTACCTGGTGACTCAGTGGGCTGTGGAGGAGCAGACAATGGTCCTCCCCCGAGGGGCCTCACCCTTCTCACAGTCCACACCCCCCACCACCCGCCACTCTCCCCACATGAAACGTCCCAATGCACTGGTGACTCACCAGCAAGCGGCACAAGGCTGGGTGTCACTCTGCCTTCAGAGGTGGGTAAATCACGACTCAGACTCACACAGAGCCTCAGCGCCCTGAGAGACAATGGAGTGTGTACACGTACGCTCTGGGGAGTGTGGAGGTGTCAGTAGTCGTGGGCCTGATGTAGCACACGGCCCTGTGTCATGAGCTGTGTGACCATCAGCAACTCATACTCCCACTGCTTGTCCTGTGATTCCTGGAAGACATTGGAGTGGGTGCTACTCTGGAGAATGATGGAAAGATAGAAAGGTAGGGATGGGGGATGGACAGTGCCCAGGACCGTGCCAGGAGGTGGGGAGTGGTGAGGGGGATGGGAAAACTGAGAGACTCTACCACTCAGCAGCTGAGCACTGTGCCCCTTGGGAACCTCCATCTTTGTCAGGAGGGACAGGTGGGTTACAGGGTGTTGGAAAGATCCATGGAGCTCAAATAACCAAGATAACTGGATGTAGCCAGAGCCTAGACAGCCTGCGCAATGGTACTGGGGAGTCAGGTATGCTTAGCATGACCAGACAAGCCCCAGAACTTGCTAAATGTTCAAAGTGCTCACATGCAGATCTTCCCAGAACTCCCATGGAATCCTAGCCCAGCTACTAAGGACTGGAGGACATGTTCCCCAAGTGTAGTATGGGATGAGGACTTCCTGCCTACAATGTTGTCTCCAACTCCCACAGGTCTCTTCTTACAGCAAAGCTCTGAGCTGGGTGGTCTGGGGTTGGGCTCTGCATTTCTACTCTTGATGGTGATGCTGCTGCTGGCCAGTGTGGTGACCAATCACATTACGATGCATTGTGCTGGCTTGGCAGTGATGTGGAAAGTGTCTGTATTAAGTGTTGGGTTTCTATCGCTGTGATAAAACACTATGATCAAAAGCAATGTGTGGAAGAAAGTGTTTATTTAGCTTGCACTTCTCCATCACAGTCTATCACTGAGAGAAATCAGGACAGGAACTCAACTAGGACAGGAACCTGGAGGCAGGACCTGATGCAGAGGCCATGGAGGAGTGTTGTTTACTGGCTTGCTCCCCAAGGCTTGCTCAGCCTGGTTTCTTATATACCCCAGAACCACCTGCCTAGGGATGGTATCACCCACAATGAGTTGGGCCCTCAAAACTCAGTCACTAATTAAGAAAATGCAATATGGACTTGTCCACAGGCCAAGCAGGTAAGGCATTTTCTTATTTGAGGTTCTCTCTTCTCAGGTGACTCTTCCTATGACAAGTTGGCATAAAACTAACCGGGAGAGTGACCCAATAAATCAGTATGCCCAGGGAGCCTAATAAGATACAGAGTCCAGAGCCTAGCTCATTGGGTGCTGACGCAGCAAGTTCGCCAAATCTGCCCCATTCCACGTATTACCTCCATCAACCCTATTCAGGATATGGGGATGGATATGGTGTGTGTCTTAGTCAGGATTTCTATTCCTGCACAAACATCATGACCAAGAAGCAAGCTGGGGAGGAAAGGGTTTACTCAGCTTACACCTCCATACTGCTTGCTGTTGATCACCAGAGGAAGTCAGGACTGGAACTCACACAGGGTAGGAACCTAGAGGCAGGAGCTGATACAGAAGCCACTAGATTGCTTCCTCTGTCCTGCTCAGCTTGCTTTCTTATAGAACCGAGGATTATCACCTACAAAGAGCCCTTCTACCCTTGATCGCTAATTAAGAAAATGCCTTACAGTTGGATCTCATGCAGGCCTTTCCTCAAGGGAGGCTCCTTTCTCTGTGATAAATCCAGCTTGTGTCAAGTTGACACACAAAACCAGCCAGTACCAGTAAGTCTCTAAAACATTTGACCTGGTCACTCAGGAGCCACAGTATTTAGTACTGCTTGTTTATCCTGTGGGCACCAAGGATTTCATCCTATGAATGTCTATTTAAATGCCAAGGGCTTGACCACTCTCTCCCCAAAGCCATCCCTGTGAAAGATGAGGATTTCCACTCCCTACCCAAGTTTATCTCTGGGAACTTGGTTGGGTGCCAGGTCATTGCAGGGCCACCATTCCGGCATGTTGCCACTTTGTCTATTTCCTATAGCTGCCTTGTGATAACTCCTTGGCTTCCAACCACTGAGATGTATCTGCCACCATTCTGGAGCCGGCTCTCTGTATGTCACTATCACTGAGTTGTCATCAAGGAGAAACCATTTTGCCTCTTCTTGCTTCCAGTTAGTAGTGGCTAGCCAGTTGCTACCACATCTTTCCAAGTCCAGTATCTTTGATCTCTCTCTGTCCCAGCTTTACCTTCTCTTCTGTGTAGTCCAAACCTCCTGCTGCTCTCTCCGAAGAACTCCTGTGATTACATCTAAAGCCCACCCTGATACCCAGGCCACCCCTGGACCCTTAACTTAATCAAATCCACACTGTCCCATTCCCAGGATTCAACAGTCGGGACCTGATATTATTGATTTATTTCCTGACACACCAGTGGCCTGAAGGTCCTCAGCTCAGTTCTCCTGAAGACAATTCACCAGCCCCTGCCCTCAATGTCTGTGAGCTTGGGTGTAGCCCAGAGGAAGAAGTCAGTAAGTACTGTCAGCAAAAGAGGGCAGAGAGCTTGAGTGGAGAATCTGAATATCATGACATCATGGGAAGAAATCAGGATGAGAATGTGGGAGGAAAACCAGACAGGTGGTCCTGGGTGTTGTATGAAAGGAGGCTGAGCAAGCCATAAGGAACAAGCTAGTAAGCAGCACTCCTCCATGGCTTCTGCTTTTGTTTCTGCCTCCAGATCCCTGTTTCAAGTCCCTGCCCTGACTTTCTTCATAATAGATTGTGTTCTAGTTATACAAGCTGAAGTAAACCTTTTCTTTAATAGACTGTGTTCTAGTTACACAAGCTGAAGTAAACCTTTTCTTTAATAGATTGTGTTCTAGTTACACAAGCTGAAGTAAACCTTTTCTTTAATAGACTGTGTTCTAGTTACACAAGCTGAAGTAAACCTTTTCTTCCCCAAGGTGTTGGGCTGTGGTGTTTATCACAGCAACAGAAACCCTCAGGAAGACATCTCCTCAATCCTGTCTCCTTATTTGCCTTCTGGCCCTTCCTAACTTCCACATTAAATCAGAAATTCTCTGCCACTTTCCCACTAATTCAGCTTTCTGATTCCTGAGCCCCAAGTGGCTTTTTCCTTTAAAGCATTAAAATTAAATGGCAGCAGTACCATACAAGGAGCCTTTCATTCCCTGCGTTCTCTCCAAGAACCAAACTAGACTGCCTGCCTGCCTGCCTTCCCTTTTCCCTCCTTCCCTCCCTCCTTCCTTCCTCCCTCCCTCCTCCCTTCCTCCCTCCTTCTTCCCTCCCTTCTTTCCTTCCTCCCCTCCTTCCTCCATCCTAGAGTGTCCTGACTTCTGTGAGAGAAGATTGTAGTTTTTAGTTGTGGGTTAACATGGCCTTTCTTGGGAGCTTGTGGCAGCCCCAGCAGGAAATTATCTGTTCAGATCAAATCAGAGCTAAGAACCACTGCTGGTCACCACTTCCTGTTCCTGGCCATGCTCTGTCTAACCGTCTTCTCCAAGTTTATGATATCACCGTCAGAGTGGACCTTCAAGACAATGTCCCTCTAAAACTTGGCTCAGCAGAGCCGCTTGCCAGGTTGCATGTTTTCTTTCTTGTACCTGATGGATGAAGCCTGCCACTATAGGAGAGGGAGCCTTGGTCATGACCAGAGTACCCAGATTTTGTACCCAAGTCCTTGAGGAACCTGTCATCACTGAGATTGTTCCTCCTTTCTGGTGTGACCCTTCCTTGCTGGAATCCCACAAGGCTTTCTCTGTTTTCTTGGGTTACAGATAATGGCTGCAGCCCAGGGTCACTGGCCATCTCTTCTCTCACCTTCTCTTTCCCTCCAGTTCCCAGTGGGGCCTCTGTTTATTGTAAGGCACTCCTCCTGAGGAGCTTTTAGATCATCACCTCTTCTTCCTCCTCCCCTTCATCCTCCTCCTGCTCATCTTCTCTTTGGTGCGTGAATGTATAAACTTGCGTCTGATGTATGCATGTAATGTATGTAGTACGTGTGTGTTTGGGGTGTGTGCGTGCAGAGGCCAAAGGAGGAGGTGAGATGTCCTGATCTATTGCTTTCTGCCATATTCCCTTAAGACAGGGTCTCCCACAGAACCTGAAGCTATACTGGTGGCTAGTAACCTCTAGGGATCCTCTTGTCTCCAACCATTAACAGAGCTATGGTTTCAGGCAAATGTGTGACTGCGCCCAACTTTTTACCTGGGTGCTGGGGACTCAAGCCCAGGTCCACAGGTTTATGAAGTAAGTGTTCCTACCCACGGAGCCACCCTTCCAGCTCCAGCTCCTTTCTATATGTCTGGTACAGTTTGTGTTTTTCTCCACGTTGTATGGCGTCCACACCTCAAGTTACCATCTACTTTGCCCTTGCTCCCACTGTTCTTTCTAGGATTTGCCTGTGATTTTGTTCGTTTTTGTTTTTGTTTCCCCCTCCCCCATGGAGAAGCCAGTGTGGCGCTGCATTCTGAGACCCCCTGAGCACTCAGAGGCAGTTTTGTAAAACCCTCTCTTCCCTTAACGACAGGAAGATTCGTTCTATCCGGCCTTCTGGTGACTTGCCCCCTTCTGGCCTCTGCTGTGGCAGCTTGTGCAGCATCCTGAGAGCCAGGCTGCTGTGATGTCCTGGACAGTGGCCACCAGGGGTGGATGGCCATGCTATGCGTGCTCACAGAGGCCATAGAGAATGAGTAAGCAAAGCCTAGCCAGGGTAGGCCTCTCTGTGCTAAGCCTTGCAAGTGTGAACAGGATGTTAATTCACAGGGTGGGCCAAGCCCCAGCCATCCCAGACAGAGGGTAGGTGGGCCAAGTGTGAAAACCAAAAAAACCAAAAAACTCACTAAATTGGTTTTTAAAGAACTTTTAAATGATAAAGAGATAATTGGGAGGAAAAAGCTTCCCAGAAGGAGGAGGAGACAGGTGTGTGGTTTGCAGGAGGTGGGATGGGGAGAGGTGGGAGGTGGGCACTGAGTCAGAGGAGGGAGACGCTCTGGCTGCCACACAGCAAAGTGGACCTATGCTTGTGGTGGTGTGCTGGGAATCTCAAAAATAGAAGAAAAACTTCACAGAGATGACAAATGCTTGAGCTATGTTTACTCCTATTTAAATCTCTCTCTCTTTCTCTCTCTCTTTCTCTCTCTCTCTCTCTCTCTCTCTCTCTCTCTCTCTCTGTGTGTGTGTGTGTGTGTGTGTGTGTGCTCCTCAAACAGTCAGTACCCCATACACCTGTATAACTTTCATGTATCAGGTAAACTACATTTACACTAGCAGTAGCAGACACTGACATTTGTTTCTAGCTGTGAAGTGTTTGGAGGACGTGGAGCCTTTAATGGGTGGTTAGGCCATGAAGGGGGTTGAAGTCTTTTGGAGAGGTGTATTAATTACTATCGTCTAATTAGTTACAAAGAGTGGTGCCTTATGTTTTGTACTCTTGTGGTGCCACCCACCCTTCTTTCTGTTTTCCTGCACACGTTGATGCAGGACAAGGCCCTTGCCACGTGCTTCCAGATCCTGGCTTCTCCCACCCCCAGAACAATGAGCCAAGCAAACTTCTTTCCTTTTCAAATTACCTAGTCCCAGATATTCTGTCATGGCAACAGAAAATGCATTAAGACAATTAGTTACCATGGAAATATGAATTGCTATGGCAGAGGCCACTTTTCCTTTTCCATATTGGGAGGCTGGGTAGTTTTTTTTTTTTTTTTTTTTTTTTTTTTTTTTTTTTTTTAATGTAACTCCTCCAGCAACTCACAGCAACTTGTTTTGGTAAGCCAAAGCTATAGTTCTGAAAAAGCCACTGCCATCTGGTGCTCCTGCTTCTTGAACTTGCCCCACCCCCAAACACCCCCCCATAAGAGTTACCCTATACTTAGGGATGAACCTGAAAATCTCTGCTTCTGAAAGGACCCCAGATGAAGGCAGGACAGAGTCACTCTGCTGGAATAAGCTTCCTTCCTCCTCCGTGAGCCTAGCTGGACTACTTGAGAAGATTAGACCCTGAGCAGTTGTAGAATCAAAGTATTTGGTAGTAGGAGTTCGGTGGGCAGAGTGCATCTCCCAAACTACCTGGACTACCTCCTCCTGATAAGATGGAGATGCAGTCTTCGTCAGCCTGAACTGTTGCTGCAGATCACCGGAACAGGTGCAGTGAGATGTGCGGTTCAGGAAAGGAAGAAGCACAGCACGGGAACTAGACTGTAGCTTTGATCTCCAAACCACACCTCTCAGACCCTAAGGAGGACAAAAACAAACAAACAAACAAACAAACGGGGGTGGGGCTTCCAACTGCCTGAGCCCGGCATTGTAGTCTGGCTAATCTTTAACCAGTGCTAATTTGCTTTTGGTTTTGGGTTTTGATCATTTAAGGCAGTACTTGGTAGCACGTGTGCACACACTTTTTTGTACTCGCTGCTACACTGGGGAGTGGGGTGGGGGGCTCTGTGTATCTCGATGCGTCGGAATTAGGCGCCTGGCACGAAGTGCGAGACGTTAGTCAGCCCTGTAATAGAGGATCTGAAGTCTGAAGATGGGGCCCCACGGTGCAGAGGCGGGCCAAAGGTGCGCGATACTTGCTCCTGGGTCCAACCACCTGTTACGCAGCAGACTTACAAGCTTGGGTCAGGGTAGGGATATCCTGGAGGCGGAGCGGCAAGGGGGCAGGGCCGGGGCCGAGTCCACTCGGAAACTTAAGTCGTGGGCCGGCCGGACCCGCCTTCTGGGCGCCATCTGTCCTCCTGGCAACCCCAGAGAGCAAGTCGCTGCAAGGCGAGGCGCTCCGTGATTTGCGACAGCACTTAGTGATTGGCGGGCATGCCGGCCACTCAGCGGGCCGAGTCCCCCTGGGTCGCTGCAGGAATGGAGGGTGGCAGAGGCTCCGCCCAGTCCCCGCCCCCTTCCCGGGGCCGCGCGGAATGTAGGGCCGCGCGCTCCGCCTGCTCAGTTGGCCGCTGCGATCCCGGCGATTTCGGAGCAACTTCACGGCGGGCTGGAAGGCCGAGCATTGCGGCCGGTAAGTTCTTCAGGGTCGTTGTGCCATGCCCTTGGCTTTGGCCTTGGGCGCGCAGCGTCAGGGAGGGTGACGGAGCGCTGGGAGGCGCCGCTCTCTCGGCCTCAGTTTACCCCGATGGGTGGCCGGGCCCCAAGTGTACTTCAAGTTGCTAGAAGTTGGAGGCCAGAATTCTCGCTGCTCCACGGAGCCCGAGGCGTCTACTGCCCCAACTTGGCCAGTTGTGCCCAAGCCGTGCGCCTCTCACTCAGCCCTAGAGTCCCGGCACTCCCGCAAATCTCTCCTCGAGACCGCGCTGCAGATGGAACAGTGAGTCTGAGAGGCTGTCCACGCCCCAGAGCTGCCCCATCAAGACCTACATCCCCAGAACCCCTGCACAGGGCCATGCAGGACCTGACTCCTGGGGCGCGTGGGGCTTCAGCCCACCCGGGGGCCGTGTGGCTGTTTCTCTCCCTCCTCGGGTCCTCAGTAAAGGAGGCAGGACAGCATGAACCGAAGCCTTGGGACCCGTCTATAGTTACCTACCCTATTAGGAACCGGCTGGCCATGGTGTGACCCCTGCTCTGGTATGCACCGCACCTTGAGGAACTTAGGTTCTGGTCAGTTAACTGGAAGCCTTCTGGAAAATCTGACTCTGCACTTTTGGGTGTGATGGAGCTGCAGCCTTTGATCTTATTTTGTTAGTTGATCTTATGTGAGAGTCCAATAAACCAGCGTTTTGGTTTCTTGGAACTATCTCTCTGCCATTGCCACCATCCACCACACACTCTGGCCCCTAGTCCCAGGGGTAGGACTTACAGTTTCCATTTGACACCAGAGGCTCAGTAGATTTTGGACCTGGCCAGGACCATGCACCTAATGGACAGAGCTAATGAACCTCTGCCCCCCAGCAAGCATATGCAGCCCTTCCTCTGTCACCTTGGACAAAGACCCCGGGTGGTTGGCTGGGACTTTCCTCTCTAGGATCCAACACTCACTCAGAGCTGTGTCCTAGGCTCTTGAAGCCCACTGGGATCACAGGGGCTGCCTTCCCACTTCCCTCACCTTTGACCTCTGTCACTCTGGTGCTGATGACACTCCAGGTACTTTTCATCTGACTAGGAATCTAGAGAGAGTTTATGTTCCAGTTTCTTCCTGCGTGCTCCTTGGACCTCCTCAGATTGGCAGGATTGGGTGGAGATGCCCTTCACCTTCTTTCCCAGGTGGAAATATGTGGAACACCCCAGTGCTGGCTCCCTGATGCCTTCAGAAGGTTTGGGGCTGGTCACATAGGAGATCTAGCTCAATCTTGGCCCCAGAAACACCTATACTATGTGACATATCCTTGTCCTTGATGGTGATACAGTGACAATGGTTAGGAGCACTGTTCTCTCTAAGGTACCCCTTCTCTCACCTTTCCTACCACCCATTCTCTCACCTTTCCTACCACCTAACCACCCATTACAATGGTTCTTAGATTTCTCTGGCCTATGGGATCAGGCTCATCTCCTAGCTGGCAATTCCTTCTGGCTCCAGGAGCCTGATGTCTGCCTATTTATCTACCCTGCCCCCAGGGCATGGGTATATCTAATGTTGAAAAATCTCCCTTTCTCTCCTGATTGTCCTGAAGGCTCAGCCAGGCCTCTGCAAAGTCCATAACCTAGCTTTTCCCATGGTTAAATGAGAACCATGTTTCTGTCCAGTCTATCCCCATGGCTTTTCCATCTCGGACTGTCTAACTAGATATCACCTTCCCACCAAGTCAGATGCTCAAACATTAGCCCTGGAGCATCTGCTGCCGGACAGAGAGGCTCAGCCCCACACTGGGGGCTCATAGGCTCACACAGCCAGCCCAGAGCAGGTGCCAGACATGAGAAGCTTGGCTGTCCACCATTGCAGCCCATGCCCCTCCCGGTTCACTCCCCCTGTGTTCCCAGGGACTTGTCACATTGGGGGAGCTGGACTGTTCCTTGCTTTGGACTTAATACTCTGGGCAAAAATAGGCACCTGGGAGCCATCAAGGGCTTTGTGACCTTGTCTTGAGGGTCAGTTCTATGCCAGAGGGCTGGGTCAGGCCAGGCCAGAGTGGACCTCACAGGCCAGGGACTTGGTCACTGGTGGATTTTAAAATAATGCTTCATTTTAACTCCCCCCAATGCTCCACATTCATTATAGAAAATTAAGGAAATGTATGTCTTTTAAAAGCTAAAATAAAACCAGCTATGTTCCATACGCAGAGATCGCAAGTATTGTCATGGAGGAGGGGTATATCTTTTATCTTTTTCTACAGATAATTTTTCAAATCCTAAACAGACCTAGAATGATTACCAAATCTATTTTAAATACCACTCGACAATATGTTTGGTCTTCTGCCTTTGAATCTTTATGTACAAGATTGTGGTTAGTAGCTGGGCTGTGGGGGCTGTGGGGGCTGAGGGGGGCTGAGGACTTCATCACCGGGCTCTTTGGACACTAAAGGATTGCTGTGGGGGATGCTTCTCTGTGCAAGCTCTGCAGGTTCCTCTCATAAGTACCACCATGTGGACTTGGAAATACTGGCCGTCTCGACTTGCCAGAGCCTGAGAGACCAAGGGACTGGGAGAGCAGCACCATCCCCTGCAGAGCAGAGTGGAGTTGGTCTGAGAGGAATAGAGGACTCCATGTAGTTCTATAGCCCTGGCCTTTGTAGACCACAGCCAAGCAGCCTTCTCCAGGGTGGCCTCTCTGGGGATAGCCACTTCTCAGCCCAGCTCTTTGATGCTGGCATTTGGGTAGATGAGATAAAAATATGCCTTGGCGTTCACAGGGAAAGAATGCCGGCCACTTTGCGTTTTGGGATCTTATTCAGTGATGGGTTCTAAGCCACTGCTCTGGCCACTGTGGAGCTGGGGCCAGAGCTGAATGATGAAGTTTTTTCTCCCCAGCCAGGGATTTCCAGCCCTAGGGAGGGACTTGCCTAAGGTCAGTCATTCAGCCGTGTCTGAGTATGTCCTCAGTGCCCTGAAGCCTGGCTGCCTCAGGTTTCGGCCTGCATTCATTAAGCCCTGTTGTAAGCTCTGAGGTGCAGCCCTGCCTTCTGGTCTCACTATGACACTAGGCAAGTCATTCCCTCCGTGTCAGGTCTAATTCTTGTGTCTCTGTGACCAATAATTCCAGGAAATTGCTTTGAATTAACAAGCTCTGTGACCTAAACTAGGCTTGGCCTTCAACCGCAGAACCTGAAAATGAATTCCTCTGCATCCACCCTGCCTTGTCAGATTTCTTATCTTGAATAGTTTTGCTTTGGGTGCAGTGTGCACTATAGGAAGTTACCTAAGAGTGTGGTAGGCAGCCATAGCCTGCTTTCCTGACGCTCATCTTTAGATGGTGTTTTTCACCTAAAGGAGAGGTGTTCGTACCCAGGGCTATGAGTGTGTGTGTTTGTGTGTATGTTGTGTGTGTGTGTGTTGGTGTGTGCGCCTTTATATGTATGTGTGTGATCATGAATGTACACAGGAATGCATGTGTTTGTAGGAGGCCAGACGTCAGCCTTAGCTGTTGTTCCTTAGTCACTGCCCCCCCTTGGTTTTTGGAGACAGGGTCTTCTATCACTGGCCTGGAGTTTATCAACTAGATTAGGCTGACTGACCTGCAAGTCCTGTGGACCAGCTTGTCTCTGCCTCCACATCACTGGGATTGTTGTGTGAGGCTTTTGTTGCTTGTCGGTTTTTGTTTAGTTGGTTGGTTTGGTTTTCTTTGAGACAGAGTTTCTTTGTCAAGCCTTGGCTGTCCCGGAAATAGTTCTGTAGACCAAGCTACCCTTGAACTCAGAGGTCCACCTGTCTCTGGCTTCCAAGTGCTGGGAATAAAGGCATGAGCCACCACTGCACAGAAAGGCTTTTGTTTTCTGCATTGTAACTGAGGAGCCTGGCAAGCATTTTACCAATTGAACTATTTCCCCGGTCCCCCATTTAGGGGTTTTTGTTTTGTTCTGTTTTGGTTTGTCTTTAAATTCTTCACCATTTACAGGTGACCTTCTCTTTTATCAAATCCCCATTGCACACTGATGTGCAGGTAGGGAAACTGAGGCAGGGACAAAGCTAAGCAGCCACTCTCAGTGATACCTGTAGTTATGAAGTGATGTCCTGTTGCCAAGAAGGTGGTCTCTTTTCCATCACAGAGAGGAGGCTGGGCAGAAGCCCAGAGAGCCCGTTTAGGACCCCAATAGCAGCTTCTGAGAAACTGGGGAACACATAGCTGGAGCTGCAACCGAAGGCTGGGGGGCTCTGTGCTGCGAGGGGTGGGAGGGCACACAAAGGAGGGCATGGCAGGGCACAGGCATGGAGGCACCAAGTGCTTGGTACTATAGAATGACAGCCAGTGTGTCTGTCAGTGAAGAGACCTCGAGAATGGTGGGGAGGGGGCAAGACCTCTTTCAGAGAAATGTTTGCTGAGGTTGGAGTCACAGGAGTGGGTTTGCAGCCAGGCTCAGCACCTCCAGCTCCTCCTCCTTTCAGATCTCAGTGTCGGGGTCTGGGTTATGGATGAGGTTGAAGCCTGAAGGGTTTTTTCACCAGTGACCTGGGATGGCACATTCTAACCTACTCAGCTTGGAGGAGCCCACCGAAGGTGCACAGGAGGACTGCAATGCTTTTGCCTAATGGCAGGTGCCTTGTCTATGTCTGTGGGGGGTAGAGGTCATCCCTGGACCTTACCTTTCTAGAGTCTGAGGTGGTCTGGTGGCTCTTCCTTCCTAACTAAGCCCCGCCCCTTAGTCACTGCACTGCCGGCTGTGTCCCCCTTGGGTCTGTGGGCTCCTGTAGGTATGAATCCTGCTGATTTGCATAGCTTCATGGGTCTGGATGTCCCTGTAGATGTGTGGTCCCCACTGGTCTGCAAGTTCCCTTGGATCTGCATGTCCCCTTGAGGCTATGCATGTGGTTGGCTGGCAAGGTTTTCGGGCATTTGCCATTCCCAGAAGCCTGCAGTTGCAAGTCAGGTCAGAGTCCTGCGTTGATTTCCAGGCAGATTCATGAGCTTGGCCATGCTTTTGCTTCTAAATATCCCTAGGGATTGTTTTTAAAAATAAGGGCTCA